>NC_083098.1:27533652-27805297 GCF_949774975.1 Lagenorhynchus albirostris
GACTTCACTTAGTATGATAATCTCTAGGTCCATCCATATTGCTGCAAATGGCATTCTTTCATTCCTTTTTATGTCTGAGTAATATTCCATTGTGTGTGTATATGTGTGTATAATACATCTTCTTTGTCCATTCATCTGTTGATGGACATTTAGGCTGCTTCCATGTCTTGGCTATTGTAAATAGTGCTGCCGTGAACATTGGGATGCATGCATCTTTTCGAATTAGAGTTTTCTCCAATATATACCCAGGAGTGGGATTGCTGGATCATATGCAACTCTAGTTTTTTGAGAAACCTCCATACTGTTCTCCATAGTGGGTGCACCAATTTACATTCCCACCAATAGTGTTGGAGGGTTCCTTGTTCTCTACACCCTCTTCAGCATTTCTTATTTATAGACTTGTGGATGATGGCCATTCTGACTGGTGTGAGGTGATGCCTCATTGTGTGTTGATTTGCATTTCTCTAATAATTAGCGATATAGCATAGCATTCTTTTTTTTTTTTTTTTTTTTTGCAGTACGCGGGCCTCTCACTGTTGTGGAGCACAGGCTCCAGACGCACAGGCTCAGCGGCCATGGCTCACGGGCCCAGCCGCACCGCGGCATGTGGGATCTTCCCGGACCGGGGCACGAACACGTGTCCCCTGCATCGGCAGGCGGACTCTCAACCACTGTGCCACCAGGGAAGCCCTAGTATAGCATTCTTAAGCCTTGTTGCTAGGTATTTCCTCACAAATTTTTCCTGATCATTTTACATATGATACTGTTTCCCTTTTATTTTCGAGAATCTTTCAAGATATATAAGATATAATTACCAAACATATTTAAAATTATTATACACACACGTACATGCATGAATATTTGTATTTGTTCATTACATAGCCAACAGGGGAGTTTGTCTTTGCAGTGCCGGTGAGATGTGTAAACCTTTATTTGTACTTATGCATGTCCATGTTTGTATATGCACATGTGCCTCATTAATAATGACACATTGCAGACTTTTGATGTGAATGTGAACATGAACATTAATGACCTTTCATCCCTGTTGTCAAGGTGCACAAATGCAAATAAACATTTCACTTCCTCTGCAAATATTGCTCAAATATCTCAGTTCACACCAAGCACTTTGCTGGTTACTAGATGAGAACTGAATGAATGTTAGTTTATAAACCCCTGGAATCTGATCATTTATTCTGTAGAATCACACACCTGGAAAGTTTTTTGCAATAATCTTGTGCCTGTTACCATCAAAAGTATTGATGTTCCAGTTTGAGCCTTACTTTTTTATACTGTTATATCTATTTTTTTCTTTTTAAAACATTTTTTAAAAATTTCATATTGGAGTATAGTTGATTTACAATGTTGTATTATTTTTTGTAGTTATAAATAATCCTTTTTGTCATTTCATTTTCTTTCCACATCTCTTTACTAACCAATCATCAGCTTATCAATTACTGATTCAGTTTATTTATTAGTTTATTCAGTTTCTTTGTTAAATGTATACCATGGGCTCTCAGGCACAGAATCTGCTCCTGAAGCCAAAAATGTTCTTTCCTAAACAAAAGACTTTCTGGCTGGGTTAGTCCCAAGTTGTTCTCTGTTTTCATTTTAATTCTCTTTTTAATTTTACCCTATGTGTTCACTTTATTCTAACTCAGTGCCTAAAATATAGTAAGTCCTCAATACTTTTTATGAAATTAACAGGAAATTAAGTGTGATATAATTTCTAGCCTGTTATCTTCTCATTTCTTTCCAACTTCTCCTTCCTTTCATTTTATATTCTTCTTCTCCCTGTTTGCCTTTCCTGTGTGCGAGTTTTAATTACCTGTCTTCTCTCTTCTGCTTCCTTAACTTCAAATGGCACTGTGTTTTCTTCTTACTTCATTGACTTGTCAGTTGAGTCCCTCCAGCCTTTACCTCCACCTCTGTTGTTTAATGGAATTTATCAACCCTCTAAAACTTCTTTTTTTCCTTTTGCTTGTAATTTTTTTTTATTGTCTCAAAGTATCTTCTTTTCTCTTTTGATTCTCCAGCCCACCTACAAGGACCTCTGGTTGCCCACTGGGGTTCCTGAGTTCCAGGCAGCTGTTTTCTGGAGCTGAACGGACCCTCTGGGTCCGGTAGCATCATTTGGGTTTGGAGAAGGAAACAGTGAGGCAGAGATGATGATGAAACTCATTTCTACTTCTTGCCCCTCTCCTCAAGGAAGATGTATGTCTTCTTTGGAGAAATGTTTATTTAGATCTTCTGCCCATTTTTTGATTGGGTTGTTTGTTTTTCTGATATTGAGCTTCATGAGCTATTTGTATATTTTGGAGATTAATCCCTGTCACTTGCTTCATTTGCGAATATTTTCTCCCATTCTGAGGGTTGTCTTTTCGTTTTGTTTATTAATACCTTGGATGTTAAAGTTTTTAGTTCTTAAGTGTAATGTCTGGTTTGGGCCAAGTTCAATCTGTATCTGTAGTTCTAAAATAATTTCAAGTCAAATCAACCTAGCTATACCTATTCTGTACTCAATTATTCTATGCAAGGCACCGTGAAAGCTATTAAAAATAAACAAACGAAAAAAGTCCAAATCAAAGTTAACCTAATATCTTTCCAGGTAATATCTCTATGTATTTGGGGAGAAAAGGAAGAACACAGGTCCACAATTCTTTTTTTTTTCTTTAACAATTTATTTATTTTTAATATTTTTTGGCTGCGTCGGGTCTTGGTTGTGTCACGCGGGCTCTCTTGTTGAGGCACGCAAGCTCAGTAGTTGTGGTGCGTGAGCTTAGTTAGCTGTCGCGCGGCGTGTGGGATCTTAGTTCCCCAAACAGGGATCGAACCCACATCTCCTGCACTGGAAGGTGGATTCTTTACCACTGGACCACCAGGGAAGTCCCAGAGTCCACGATTCTTAATCTGAAAATTCTGAGGTGGACGTGTTTGAGCAAAGGCAATATGGGACATATACTGTCCCATATTTAACGTCTTCAGATAGGTTTGGTGTGGAAACTATTTTTAACATAGTGACATATGAATATTCATGCTGAGTGGGGAAAAATACAGATCTAAATAACCTGATGTCAGGTCAGGCATTCAGATTTTTGATTTTGGCAACTGTGAATAGCAGAATGTGGGCTTGCTTTAAAATGTGATCAGGTGTTAAAAGAAAATAATTACGAGTCACATTCAGAAAAAGGGAATATCAGAGGGTGTGGAGAAAAAGGAACCCTCCTACATTGTTGGTGGGAATGTAAATTGGTACACCCACTATGGAGAACAGGATGGAGTTTCCTTAAAAAAACTAAAAATAGAGCTACCATATGATCCTGCAATCCCACTCCCAGGCATATATCTGGAAAAGACAAAGACTCTAATTCAAAAAGATGCCTGCACCCCAAGGTTCATAGCAGCACTGTTTATAGTAGCCAAGACATGGAAGCAATCTAAATGTCATTGACAGATGAATAGATAAAGAAGATGTGGTGTGTATATATATATACACACACATATATATACAATGGACTATTACTCAGACGTAAAAAAGAATGAAATAATGCTATTTACAGCAACATGATAGACCTAGAGATTATCTTACTAAATGAAGCAAGTCAGACAAAGACAAGTATCATACAATATCACTTATATGTGGAATCTAAAACATGATACAAGTGAAGTTATTTACAGAAACAGAAACAGACTCATAGACATAGAAACAAACTTAGGTTTACCGAAGGAGATAGTGGCGGTGGTGGGGGAGAGACATTAGGAGTCTGGGATTAACAGATACACACTGCTGTATATAAATTAGGTAAACAACAAGGACCTACTGTGGAGCACAGAGAACTGTAGTCAATATCTTGTAATAACCTATAACGGAAAAGACTCTGAAAAAGAATAGATATAGACACATATATACTCACACAGATATGTATAGCTGAATCACTTTGCCGTACAGTTGAAACTAACACAACATTGTAAATTAACTACACTTCAATAGAAAAAATGGTGAGAAAAGAATATATAAGTTCAAAACAGATAAAAATTTTAATAAAAGGGAATATCACTGTGGGTGGTGACAGAAAAGGTGGGATTTTTTTCTGATTTGAAGGTCTGGATGGGACTTCACCTTGCTCACTGTCGACTCTTGGGCAACTAGAATCACACCTGCCATGTATTTGGTGAATACATATTTGGCAGATGAGTTATTAATGAAGAGAAGGGGAAGAACTTCCCCGTCAGAGGAGACTTGTGCCTGAGGAGGGGATGAATTTGATAGTCAGCGGTCTGCTCTGATTGAAGACGAATACTCTGCATTAAATGTGGGTAGGTGAGGTGGGACCCCTTATGGGGAGTTATGTGTCTATGCCTTACATGCTTCTTCAGCTGAGGAATTCGGATTGGATCTGTTGACTTTAACTTTTAAATGGGGATGGGAGAGACCTAAAGATAATCAAAGTGGCTTGAAGAATAGAAAGTAGAAAAAACGATGGTGTTCAGAATGGATTATGGTTGTGTGTATGTCCCTGTAAGGATGCCCAACATGCAGGCATCAAATTCGAGGCCATGCTGAAGAAGCAGAGATTAATCCAAAGTGTGAAGAAAATGCAGAGATTGCGATCTGTTGCATTTGGAAAGTGACAGGAAGTCAAAGAAAATTTTCAAAATTCTAATACTTGGTGATGAGAAGTGCTGATCCCTTTGGCTGATAGGGGAAATTTGGAAGAGAAGTTGGAGAGGATATACGAATCGTATGACTTGGCGTATTGATTGGTTTATATTCTTCAAATCTGTTTATATGATGTCTTTTGTATGTCATGTGTGTGTTCATAGATGTAAAATTTGTCCCAAGTCCCTAGTCCAGAGCTTTTAAGGACAATGTAACAAGAAACAGTAAATCCTACATGACTTGAGTGCATGTGTTCTAGGTGCCGTTTCCAAGCTGCTTTTATAGGAGGTTTATTTAAATTTCATGTTAAAAAAGGAAAAACTGTGTTGAGTAGCATTAGTTCCCCCTTGTACCTTTCATTACGCATTAGCAATGAACTCTCCTTCTCTCGGGTTGATGAATTTGAACTTGATGTATTATCTGATAGTCATTACCAGCACAGAGTGATGATTATTGCTGAAGTAACATTCTTATTTCATTTCTCTTTGTATGTCGGGCACTTCTCAGAGGGCACGTTTGTTTGCAGCATATAACTTGCTCTTTTGGCTTCTGGCTTTGAGGCCACTATTTTAGGTTTCTTAAATAGAGTAGAATTGACAAAAATCCTCTGGTATTTAAAATTCTCTGGACATGGTCTTCTAGCCTGTAGGAGACAGAAGGAGTGGGCTGTGGCTGGTGTTTTCTCCTCCAGCAGGCTCAAGCTCTGATTTTTGTGTTTCTTGACAGTTTCTTTTTTTTCCCAGCTCCTGGCAGGGCTGACCTGCATCTTTCTCTGCTCTTGGAGTCAGTGTTTCCCATCATGAAGGTGCCTCTCTGCTACTTTGATTCTTGAGCCTTCTTAATAGTCTTGTGTAGGCTGAAGGGCCAGCCTTTCCTCTTCTGGTCCTTTGAGCTCTCTAGAGACAATCGAGAGAGAAGGTGTGTCTGTTTTGCTGGGGCTGCATAATCAAGTACCACAGACTGGGTGGCTTAAGCAACAGAAGTTTATTTTCGCAGAGTTCTCGGGGCTAGAGGTCCGAGACAGGGCGTCCGCAGGGCTGGTTTCTTCTGAGGGCCCCTCTCCACAGCTTGTGGATGGCCATCTTCTCCCTGTGTTTTCACACTGTCTTCCTTCCGTTTGCATCTGTGGCCTGATCTCTGCTTATAAGGATACCAGTCATATTGGATTAGGGCCCACCCTCATGACCTTGTTTTAACTTAACCCCTTCTTTTAAAGACCTTAGTTCCGGAAACAGTCACATTCTGAGATACTGGGGGTTAGGACTTCAACATATGAATTTTGGGGGACACAATTCAGCAAATAACAGACGAATAGGACATTTCAGAAGCTTGAAACTGAGTAAGGAGAACGAAACAAAAGGCAGCCCAGTGAAACAGCCTCTGATCCTCCTTTGGAGTCTTAGTGCTTCTTACTGGACAGTGCATGTAATGGCTTTTAAAAAAACCCTGAACGAAACAAGTTTTGCTTTACGTTTGAGTGAGTGATTTCCATGGTCTTCAAGAATCATTCACACAACGGTTTCTTCCTGTGTCCTAATCAGCACCATATTATTTTTAAAAGGCTAAAAGTTTTCAAGACAAATCTCAAGAATAAGTAAACATAAGAAACATGAAAGGTGCCGTGCATCTTTGCAAATTGCATTGGTATGTGTGAGTACTACTTAATCAACTTTTTTTCATAACCACTGGCTCCTTACATTTTGGCCACGTGCAACAGTGTTTCAGGAGATCAACTTCCAACCATAAGTCATGAATACCAAGCTGCTAAGGCAAGTTGGTAAACACTCACTTTTGTCAAACGTTGTTTTTATAGGCAACAGGAATGCTGCTAACGTGAGTTAGCAAGGATTCTGAGTGCCACTGTTTGTTGACAGCTTTTCAGACTTGACTGTCTCGTATTTGCTAACATTTCGTCTCTTCCAAATAGGTATAAACGACCAAGGATTGTACAGAGTTGTGGGGGTGAGTTCAAAGGTCCAGAGACTTCTGAGTATGTTGATGGGTATGCCTCTTTTCTAATAATTTTCCATGCATTGTTTGTTTATGTTCGTTGTCTTTGCAACTCAGTGTTTCATAGTGACGTAACTTGGGAATCCATCCTTTTCGTCTGCTGTCTTGGAGTCCTTTTCTCCTGAGCAGAGACAGTTGGCTCAGAGAAGTCGGTTAGCGTTTGCTCAGGTCCCCCTTACTAAGAAATGGAGGAAGAAAAGAAGGCAGCTCATGGGTGAACGTCTTCTACTGCTTGCTTCTCCCAGGGGAGTAGCAGCCAGGCCTCTGTGATTTGCATGGCCTCCAAATTGCCCGTCCAAAGTCTTGACAGTACATTTGGTTGCACAAGACCACTGGGCCTCGCTCATTTTTCTGGAGCTTCCACAACTGTCACTCAACAGCAAGGGTCTGATTCTCAGGGATTCATTGGTATGCACAGTGGCTTGTTTGTAGTTTGCACCAGGCTGTTCTCCAGAACCATGCCTGCTCCATCTGTGCTGATAACACAGTGTTCTTTGGCATCGCAGACAAGAGGAAGCCAGAAAGTGAATTCATTTCATTACCCCAGACGTTATGTGAATGACAAAGCGCTTTTACATTACACTCTGCTGTCAGCTCAGTGCCACCTGTAAGAGGCCCTGCTCCTCCGCCCCCCATGACCCCAAAGCAGGCTGCCTCCTGGGGGGTGACGATAACTCATCAGGCTTGAGGGCCTGTGTGTCAAACTGATCTGTCATTATGACCTTGCTAAATATTAATTTATTTGATATCTCACTTTAATCAATATTAACAGTGCCCTCAGGTATTCTGTCAATGCATTTAAACCCGTCTGCATCTTAAAGCATTGTCGCAAAGACTTACTTTGAGCAAGCATCAACCGAGCTGAATCAAATCAGCCGGGATGTTACGGATAGCGTTGCTTGTTTGGCTGCGTTTGAATTCAGGATTTAATAAGCAACAACTCTTCTCTGAGCTTATTAACCACAGGAAAAATGCCTCGTCATGACTTGGAGAGCCTTATTAGAATACATTCGCTTTCACGAGTTGTTTTCATTTTCTGCCTCTCTGGTTTGACTTGGGTATGCAGTTTTGGCAGTCAGATTTTCCTTTTTACCATTAGTGGGCTCCAAATGAAATAGACTCAGGTTGCCAGTGGTTCAGTAGCAGCTGGCAGGGTTTAATGGGACGACAGCATCTGCTTTTAGTTAATTTTAAAATTAGAAACACTTCTCTCATTTCCAAGATGGTGTTGTGGTGATTAGAAGTGGAAGACTCTGTTGGTATCAGAAAGGGAGAAAGGCTGAAAGGCACACTTGGCAGTGAATCGGTTATAAGGACGATAGCTTTATTTTATTATCTTCTCATTCATGTTCAAGGGCAGCTCAAACAAGCAGGTGTCCCTGTGGTCACCCTGAGGTGTTAAGCTGTCTCCAAATTTGTTCTTAAACTTATAAAAACCATATGATCATCCACATCCCTGGACTTGGGTGGTACTTTCCTCTGCTCATGGGAAATGTCCCAAGACAGTTCTGAACTTGCAAGGTGCTTAAAATATCTAAACCCTCAAAAATTCATGACCTGGAAAACTGTTTTCACTTTCCGTGAGGCCCAGCGTAGAGAAGTCCAGGACACAAGCATGACACAACCTCATTTAAGCTGCTGGCAAAAAGAAATGCTGTGTTTTCAGTAATATCATTCTGCAATCAGAGGAACTTAGAGAATTGACACAAGGGAAAGATACTGACTTACTGTTTTCTTATTAAGTAATGCATTTAAGGGAACGGCACAGGATAAATTAATTTCACTTCATCTCTAAATAATTCCTAGTATGAATTTAAGATGGTCAGTCACAAACTTTGGATTTTTATTAGCATTAATATCATTTTCTTGTTACTTTATGTTACCAACTAAAACTTCAGCTCTTAACGAAAGAGGTTTATTCACTATTTCCTAATGAATTTAAGATTACCTTAAGATGTTTCTTTCCTATCTTCCTGATTCAGCAAGTGTTCAAATTGAACTAACTTATACCTCTTCCAAAAAAAGAATTTGAGTTTCTGAGTAGTTGTGTACACACTGTCTGTAGATATTCATTTTCTACATTTCCCAACTTCTCTACATTGTTTCAAAGTTATATATGTTTAAGAGAAAAAAATTGGGTGAGTCTGCCAGATTTTTAATTTTGCTCTTTTGTACCAATCTATTTTTTTTCCCTCCAGTAGACAATTAATTCTGATAATTTTGCCCATTTGTGGTACTAGGAGTTATTTTTTAAAAATTATTTATTTACTTTTAAAAACCAAAATTTTTTATTTTGAAATAATCTCTAGCCTGCAGAAAAATTGCAAATAAATAGTACAATAGACTCCCATAATACCCCTTCCCCAGATTTACCAAGTTTTAACATTTTTAGGCAGTTATTTTTTTAAATTTCGATTCCTCCAGATAATGTTTATTTCAAATTTGAATTTTTTCAAAGTACTTTTTGTTTGGAATGCGTTTTTCTTTGCAGAAATGAAAAGTAACCTAACTTTTTAAAAATCTGAGATAAAGTTCCAAGTCGTTTTATATTTTTTGACAGGAACTTCTGTTCACTTTGGTTCTCTTTCGTTCTTGAGAGCTAATCATTTACTTTGCTATTATTTTTCCTTTATTGCCATTTTTACATAAAATATTTTTGTATTTAAAATATTTTCAGCATTCTTTAAATACTCCTGTGTAAAAGTTTGTGGTGATTTCTAAAAGAAGGATGCATGCTTAATATCTTGCATGTTTTCTTCACTTGTGTCTCTACTGGGTGTGTTTTCATGACCTTCATGTTTAAAATTACAATAGAGAAAAATATTTCTCTCTGTTCTTCTTCTCCTTCCCCTTCCTGTTCTTCTTCTTCCCCTCCCCCATTCCTTTTTCTCGCTCCCCTTTCCTCCCCTGCCCCTTTCTTCTCTCCTCTCCGCCACACATGAAGTACTAATGGCAGCTGACCACCATTTGTACTCCTCCAGGTCAGGTAAAGGGGTGGGCAGCTGCCCTTCTCCCCTGGTGATGAGAGTTGTTTGCCTTCTTGGTCAGCTTCCATCCCTGGGGGCAGAAAGTAGCGGTCTGCTGGATTTTCCAACAGCCTCCTAGCTTTCCCTTGGACCAAGTTTCTTAAGGTTCCACAAGAACATGCCCCAGTGAGCAATTACATTCCTTCCCTTTACAGGTGTTTTTCTTTTCCTTTTTTTTTTTTTTTTTTTTGCTCTAACAGAGGGCACACATAGTCTGGTAGAATTTTTTTTTTTTTTTTATTAGAAACTTGAAGCAATTGGGGAAGGCAGGGAGAAATAGCAGATGAGGTGTCTTTGGGTGAGTCACGGTGTTTTAGTAAGTGGGGTGAAAATGTAACAGATGAATTATCGCAATTGGTAGGTTGGAACTCTGCTGAGTTGGAATTGTCCTGTGTTCTTCCTTCTTCTCCTTCTTTGGAATGAAAGCATCAGAGCAGGGAAGGGAAAGTGCTGGGAAAATGTGGTGGTAGCTTGTGTGTGCTGGTGAATTTTCTGTTTGTTTCTAAATTTAATTTGTAAAAACAGCTGGATGATTTTATTTTAAGACAGAGAACCATAGAAAGCCAGAAATCAGACTAATTTAGGGGAGTTTTACTATAAACGTATTACCATGTTTACTTTGTTTGTAGGACTTTTCACGAAGATTGAGGGAAAAAGTAAACTAGTGTAGCTGAAAAAGATTCTGATTTTGGATTATAAAGAATATTCTCCAAACTCATTCAATCACTGGGCGTCTCTAAGTACTTTCGACTGGGACCCAAGTCAGTGTCGAGTAGGGTGCCAGCATGTTGGGCTGGGCTGAAAGTTTCCGGTTTCAAAAACGTGACCACTGGTTATAGAATTATGAAGCATTTACCGAAATAAAAAGTCAGCTATTTGTATCTCTGTTCATTAGTTTAGGTTAGGTTTTAAGCTAATCCACGAGGTATAGTGTTCCTTGGCCAGAAAGGAAACAGAATTTCTACCTTATTTATGGTAGAACATATAGTCTGATTGAACACTCTAAATGCATTTTTAAGTTTGAATCCCAAATAAGTTATTAACAAATTTACCTCGTCCCAGTGCATCCACGGATTGGTAAGAGCTGCTAGGGATGATCGAGTTATTTGAAAACAGTGAAAATTTAATAGAGGATTAATACCATAGACATTATGTAGTCATTGGCTTCTCGTGTGACAGCTCCTTTTTATTCCATGAATTCAAAGGATGGCTTATTTTTTCATATAAAGACTATGGTTCTCAAAATAGAGAATGATCATTTGGTCAAAAGCTGAAAATAAAAGATTTCCTTGAGAAGCCTCCTGGATTTTAAAATGGTGATTTGCTGGTAGCAAGTTGATTGAAAATGTTATCTGACTTGTACGAGATTTAAATAATTGACTTAATGACAGAGAGAATATTCAGTTACTGCAGTAATTGGTTGGCAAAGCCTTTAGAACAGAATTATTTAGTCCTAGTTATAAAGGATTGCACCTTTAATCAGGGTGCTTAATTTGATTTCTTGAATGTATCTGTGGCTTGTCTGACAAACTCAGTATCAAATGAGTTCTGAACTGTAGGAACCGATCAAAATGTAATCAGTGTCAATTGCCATTGTTGTAGTTTATTGTGTATTGCTGTCAGTTGCTGTAATCAAGAGCTGTTGAAGTGCTTTGAAAAGTTTCCAGACTTTTCAGTAATCGACTTCATGTATCTGATGTTATGGCTGTGAAATAACCATCACTTCCTGTTTTACTTTATTTTCAAAAAGTTTGAGAAATAACATTACATTGTCACCCATCCTTTCCCATGCCGAAGCCTCAAACTTTTTAAGTGGCATGCGTGACTTAACATGGTGGTCCCATTTGGACAGGATTTTCTTTTTGAACTTTAGTTTGAAAAGGGTATACTAACAAGTTTCCTCCTGTATATAGACAAATAACAGTGTAAGGGAGGAAAAAATACCTGAAACGACTAGTTTTCTCGGGGGGTCTTAGTTGAAACATCATTCTGGAGTGAGGGAGAAGTAAGTGTTTTCCACGAATCTCTTATTTTCTCCTTTGTGTGATTGGAGCGTAGAAACTCACTCCAGTTTCTGTTGATTGTTTGATGTCTTTCATCATAAGCCATTTACTGCTCCCTCCCAAGGGTAGGTACCACCACCGAACACTTATACTTTTGGTGACTCAAGTGTGGTAATTACCCACTCATTTGATGATTTATGGAAATCTGCGTACATTCCTGATTTGCTTTGATGCTCTCAGTAGTCCCACGAGAGCGTGTACGTTATCTCCGTCACGCACATGAAGAGCTGAAGTTCAGAGAGGTTTGGAGCTGACTTGTTGGGGCGGTGAGGCTGGTCAGGGCTGAGGCGGGATTGAAGCCCCGGTGTGTGTCCCTTGCTGCACGCTCCTCCCTGCTGCCAGGTCACGGCCAAGTGCAGTAGCCCAGCCTAGATGCCACCACACTCGGAATACTTGCCTTTCCCACTATCCTTTCCTTTTATTTCAACCAGGGTTGACTTTTTCCTTTTCAGAACTAATTGCGCTGCCCTCCTCCTCCTTCAACTCTTCTTCTACTTCTTCTTTTTTTTAGTGCCTGTTTTACATCTTTTTTAGAGTTTACTAGATATTTGAAAGGGCATTTGTAAGAAATGCATCATTAACATACTTTTAGGACAAAGAAAACTAATTCAGAATGAATGTCAGACATGTTACATAGAGGCTTCTAGTAAATATTTCTTGGATGAGTGTATAGATTGTAACGTTAATGTGAAAGATTACCCATGAAAGACTTTTTAAGTTTATGTGTCATTTCTGTTTTGGTTGATCACGTATTAGTCTTCAGAAAGACAATATGATGAGTATAAACCTTAGAAGTGTGGGACCAGACTTACCATCCTTTGCCCCCACTGACTTCTTGTTCTTCTAATAGGAATTTTGCCATTAAGGGTACTGCCTGTTTCCCCTGTCATGACACAGTGTGATAGCAATCGTGCCACCTGAAACAAGTTCAGATGTATAGACACTGCAAAATGCCACATGCTGTAAGCCATGGCTACTGAGTAGTACCTTATAATAAGAGTAGTAGTAGTAATAATAATAGCTGTACATGCTTTGCAGTTATGAATATTTAAATGCTCTGTCCAGTTCTCCCCTACTCCCAGCCCAACCCTTCTCCTTTTACTTCGATCTTCACTACAGATTTTCTGAAGTGCGAGAAATGTCTGATAAAAGAATATGGCTTATAATATGATAAGAAATTATATGTAATGTTTTTATAGGAAACCACAGAATTCAATATTTGTGGTTTGGCTGTTTAAAGATGAGCCATTTGGTCAAGGTTTGAATTATTTTTTTCTTCCTTGCTTGCTCACCAGATGTGAAAACCTGCAATGAGGTGGACCTGGAGAATTCTATAGATTGGGAAGTGAAGACAATAACGAGTGCCCTGAAACAGTATTTGAGGTGAGCTCCTCTCGGTAGTGGGGCGGGGGAAGAGCGGACTGTTTGGATGTTTAACACACAGCAAATGCAGACTCCGAACATGCATCTCAAAAGTCAAACCTTATGAGAAAGGAGAACATTTATGAGGTACCTAATGATGTCCCAGGAAGTGTGGGACGTAGTCAGTGAACATCAGTTGATAGATAAATTGCAACAGAACAGACCTGGAATAGACTTGGGTTTTGAAATAGAGTCTATTGTGGATGTGAGTTTTTGGAATTAAATGCTCTGAAACAGTAAGGAAGAAGGCTGTTTATTACATTCATTGAATCTTTTCTTTATGTTGTGGGCTAAAATGAAGACGTTTTCGTTTAAGTGTAAACCATGTGAACTTAAAGGATTATAATGATGACAGACATATACCGAGCGATTTGAAAAGAAGTTTACTTGATGAGGTTTTTTATTTTTTTTTTTAAGATAAACTTTGAGTTTTATATTTACTATAGGAAGTATCTAGGATTAGAGCTTGAAAAGCTTCAGCATTTCTTTGAGCATTCACCTTTCTTGAGAAAAGAAAGGAAATGAATGATCACAAAGCTTGAGGATAGATGAAGGACAAGTACACGGAGTAAGGGAATGGAAAACAGTCACGACTGTAATTCTTAGGCTGTGGGTCCGCTGGGGACTTTGCTTTTTGCCTGGCAGACAAATGGCACTGCTCCCCCATCATCAGTTCTTTTTAACCAACCCACAGGATTGATTTTCAGGTAAATACTATTTGGGTTCCAACAAGCACATTAGAATCAGCTTATATTACATATTTTGTGTTTTAAAAAATTTGTATACTTTAAAAATTTCAAATTTATACAAGCGGAGAGATGCGTATAATGACTCCTCATGGCCCCATTATCCTGCTTTTCAGTTTTCAACATTCGACACTTCTTGTTTCATTAGTCTCTCTACTGCCACTTTTTGGAATAATACTTTAAAGATTTTCTAAAACGTATTGCTGCACTCATAAATACTTGAGTGCATATCTCAAAAAAGGTAAGGACTTAAAAAAAGGACGTTATAGAAAAGACAAAAAGAATATAATTATCATACCTAACAAAATGCGTATGATGAGGTACTCAATCTGTGTTCCATTTTTACAGATTTTTTTTTCAAAAACGTATTTTAATGTTTGTTTTAATTCCTTCAGGATTTCAAAACTGTCAGCACATTTCATTTGGTTGGTATGTTTTAAGTCGTTTTTCATTTGTGCAGTCCCCTCCCTCTACCCCGCCCCCCCAGCATTTAATTTGTTGATGAACCTGAGTCATTTTTACTCTTTTTTTTTTTTTTTTTGCGGTACGCGGGCCTTTCACTGTTGTGGCCTCTCCCGTTGTGGAGCACAGGCTCCGGACGCGCAGGCTCAGCGGCCATGGCTCACGGGCCCAGACGCTCTGCGGCATGTGGGATCTTCCTGGACCGGGGCACGAACCCGTGTCCCCTGCATCGGCAGGCGGACTCTCAACCACTGCGCCACCAGGGAAGCCCCTGAGTCATTTTTTAAAATAGAATTTTCCACATTTTAGATACGGCTGGTGGTATCCTCAGCTTTCTCTGTTATCTGTCATGTTTCCTATAAGCTAATAGTTAAATCTATAGGCTTCGTTAGATTCACATTCGGCTTTTGTTTATTTATTGCAAGAATACATCATAGCAGTGCTGTATTCTTCCTGTTGTGTTATTACATCAGGAGGCCTGTGTTGTCCAGTTGGCCCACTTTTTAATGAAATTAACATTTATCAGTGGGTTCAGGTGTGTGTTACCTATTTTCAAGTATTTTATTTAAAGAAGATTTATTTTTTTATTTTTTATTTTTTTACATCTTTATTGTAGTATAATTGCTTTACAATGGTGTGTTAGTTTCTGCTTTATAACAAAGAGAATCAGTTATACATATACATATGTTCCCATATCTCTTCCCTCTTGCGTCTCCCTCCCTCCCACCCTCCCTATCCCACCCCTCTAGGTGGTCACAAAGCACTGAGCTGATCTCCCTGTGTTTTGCGGCTGCTTCCCACTAGCTATCTATTTTACATTTGGTAGTGTGTATATGTCCATGCCACTCTCTCACTTTGTCCCAGCTTACCCTTCCCCCTCCCCATATCCTCAAGTCCATTCTTTGGTAGGTCTGTGTCTTTATTCCCATCTTACCCCTAGGTTCTTCATAACATTTTTTTTTCCTGGATTCCATTTACATGTGTTAGCATATGGTATTTGTCTTTCTCTTTCTGACTTACTTCACTCTGTATGACAGACTCTAGGTCCATCCACCTCACTACAAATAACTCAATTTCGTTTCTTTTTATGGCTGAGTAATATTCCATTGTATATATGTGCCACATCTTCTTTATACATTCTTCCGATGATGGACACTTAGGTTGCTTCCATCTCCTGACTATTGTAAACAGAGTTGCAATGAACATTTTGGTACATGACTCTTTTTGAATTATGGTTTTCTCAGGGTATATGCCCAGTAGTGGGATTGCTGGGTCATATGGTAGTTCTATTTTTAGTTTTTTAAGGAACCTCCGTACTGTTCTCCATAGTGGCTGTACCAATTCACATTCCCACCAGCAGTGTAAGAGGGTTCCCTTTTCTCCACACCCTCTCCAGCATTTATTGTTTCTACATTTTTTGTTGATGGCCATTCTGACCAGTGTGAGATGTTATCTCATTGTAGTTTTGATTTGCATTTCTCTAATGATTAATGATGTTGAGCATTCTGTCATGTGTTTGTTGGCAATCTGTATATCTTCTTTGGAGAAATGTCTATTTAGCTCCTCTGCCCGTTTTTGGATTGTGTTTTTGTTTTTTTGATATTGAGCTGCATTAGCTGCTTGTAAATTTTGGAGATTAATCCTTTGTCAGTTGCTTCATTTGCAAATATTTTCGCCCATTCTGAGGGTTGTTTTTTGGTCTTGTTTATGGTTTCCTTTGCTGTGCAAAAGCTTTTATGTTTCATTAGGTCCTATTTGTTTATTTTTGTTTTTATTTCCATTTCTCTAGGAGGTGGGTCAAAAAGGATCTTGCTGTGATTTATGTCATAGAGTGTTCTGCCTATGTTTTCCTCTAAGAGTTTGATAGTTTCTGGCCTTACATTTAGGTCTTTAATCCATTTTAAGCTTATTTTTGTGTATGGTGTTAGGGAGTGTTCTAATTTCATAGTTTTACATGTACCTGTCCGGTTTTCCCAGCACCACTTATTGAAGAGGCTGTCTTATCTCCACTGTACATTCCTGCCTCCTTTATCAAAGATAAGGTGACCATATGTGCGTGAGTTTATCTCTGGGCTTCCTATCCTGTTACACTGATCTATATTTCTGTTTTTGTGCCAGTACCATACTGTCTCTTTTTTTTTTAACATCTTTATTGGGGTATAATTGCTTTACAATGGTGTGTTAGTTTCTGCTTTATAACAAAGTGAATCAGTTATACATATACATGTGTTCCCATATCTCTTCCCTCTTAGTACCATACTGTCTTGATTACTGTAGCTTTGTAGTATAGTCTGAAGTCAGGGAGCTTGTTTCCTCCAGCTCCATTTTTCGTTCTCAAGATTGCTTTGGCTATTCGGGGTCTTTTGTGTTTCCATACAAATTGTGAACTTTTTTGTTCCAGTTCTGTGAAAAATGCCATTGGTAGTTTGATAGGGATTGCATTGACTCCGTAGATTGCTTTGGGTAATAGAGTCATTTTCACAATGTTGATTCTTCCAATCCAAGAACATAGTATATCTCTCCATCTATTTGTATCATCTTTAATTTCTTTCATCAGTGTCTTATAATTTTCTGCATACAGGTCTTTTGTCTCCTTCAGTAGGTTTATTCCTAGATAGGTAGGTTTATTCCTAGAAATTTTATTCTTTTTGTTGCAATGGTAAATGGGAGTGTTTTCTTAATTTCACCTGCAGATTTTTCATCATTAGTGTATAAGAATGCCAGAGATTTCTGTGCATTAATTTTGTATCCTGCTACTTTACCAGAGTCATTGATTAGCTCTAGTAGTTTTCTTGTAGCATCTTTAGGATTCTCTATGTATAGTTTCATGTCATCTGCAAACAGTGACAGCTTTACTTCTTCTTTTCCGATTTGGATTCCTTTTATTTCTTTTTCTTCTCCGACTGCTGTGGCTAAAACTTCCAAAACTATGTTGAATAAGAGTGATGAGAGTGGGCAACTTTGTCTTGTTCCTGATCTTAGTGGAAATGGTTTCAGTTTTTTACCATTGAGGAGAGTGCTGGCTGTGGGTTTGTCATATATGGCCTTTTTTATGTTGAGGAAAGTTCCCTCTCTGCCTACTTTCTGCAGGGTTTTTATCATAAAAGGGTGTTGAATTTTGTTGAAAGCTTTCTCTGCATCTATTGAGATGACCATATGGTTTTTTTCCTTCAGTTTGTTAATATGGTGTATCACGTTGAGTGATTTGCGTATATAGAAGAATTCTTGCATTCCTAGGATAAACCCCACTTGATCATGGTGTATGATCCTTTTAATGTGCTGTTGGATTCTGTTTGCTAGTATTTTGTTGAGGATTTTTGCATCTATGTTCCTCAGTGATATTGGCTTGTAGTTTTCTTTCTTTGTGACATCTTTGTCTGCTTTTGGTATCAGGGTGATGGTGGCTTTGTAGACTGAGTTTGGGAGTGTTCCTCCCTCTGCTATATTTTGGAAGAGTTTGAGAAGGATAGGTGTTAGCTCTTCCCTGAATGTTTGATAGAATTCACCTGTGAAGCCATCTGGTCTTGGGCTTCTGTTTTTTGGAAGATATTTGATCACAGTTTCAATTTCAGTGCTTGTGATTGGTCTGTTCATATTTTCTATTTATTCCTGGTTCAGTCTCAGAAGGTTGTATTTATCTAGGAATTTATCCATTTCTTCCAGGTTGTCCATTTTATTGGCATAGAGTTGCTTGTAGTAATCTCTCATGATCCTTTGTATTGCTTCAGTGTCAGTTGTTACTTCTCCTTTTTCATTTCTAATTCTATTAGTTTGAGTCTTCTTCCTTTTTCTCTTGATGATTCTGGCTAATGGTTTATCAATTTTGTTTATCTTCTCAAAGAACCAGCTTTTAGTTTTATTGATCTTTGCTATTGTTTCCTTCATTTCTTTTTCATTTATTTCTGATCTGATCATTATGATTTCTTTCCTTCTGCTGAACTTGGGTTTTTTTTCTTCTTCTTTCTCTAATTGCTTTAGGTGCAAGGTTAGGTTGTTTATTTGAAATGTTTCCTGTTTCTTAAGGTAGGATTGTATTGCTATAAACTTCTCTCTTAGAACTGCTTTTGCTGAATCCCATAGGTTTTGGGTCGTCATGTCTCCATTGTCATTTGTTTCTAGGTATTTTCTGGTTTCCTCCTTGATTTCTTCAGTGATCACTTCGTTATTAAGTAGTGTATTGTTTAGTCTCCATGTGTTTGTATTTTTTACAGACCTTTTCTTGTAATTGATATCTAGTCTCATACCGTTGTGGTCGGAAAAGATATTTGATACGATTTCAATTTTCTTAAATTTACCAAGGCTTGATTTGTGACCCAAGATATGATCTATCATGGAGAATGTTCCATGAGCACTTGAGAAAAATGTGTATTCTGTTGTTTTTGGATGGAATGTCCTCTAAATATCAATTAAGTCCATCTTGTTTAATGTATCATTTAAAGCTTGTGTTTCCTTATTTATTTTCATTTTGGGTGATCTGTCCATTGGTGAAAGTGGGGTATTAAAGTCCCCTACTATGATTGCGTTACTGTCAATTTCCCCTTTTATGGCTGTTAGTATTTGCCTTATGTATTGATGTGCTCCTATGTTGGGTGCATATATATTTACAATTGTTATATCTTCTTCTTGGATCGATCCCTTGATCATTATGTAGTGTCCTTGTCTCTTGTAATAGTCTTTATTTTAAAGTCATTTTGTCTGATATGAGAATTGGTACTCCAGCTTTCTTTTGATTTCCATTTGCATGGAATATCTTTTTCCATCCCCTCACTTTCAGTCTGTATGTGTCACTATGTCTGAAGTGGGTCTCTTGTAGACAGCATAAATATGGGTTTTGTTTTTGTATCCATTCAGCCAGTCTGTGTCTTTTGGTGGGAGCATTTAATCCATTTACATTTAAGGTAATTATCAATATGTATGTTCCTATTCCCACTTTCTTTATTGTTTTGGGTTTGTTATTGTAGGTCTTTTCCTTCTTTTGTGTCTCATCCTAGAGAGGTTCCTTTGTCATTTGTTGTAAAGCTGGTTTGGTGGTGCTGAACTCTCTCATCCTTTGCTTGTCTGTAAAGGTTTTAATTTCTCCATCAAATCTGAATGGGATCCTTGCTGGGTAGAGTAATCTTGGTTGTAGGTTTTTCTCCTTCATCACTTTAAATACGTCCTGCCACTCCCTTTTGGCTTGCAAAGTTTCTGCTGAAAGATCAGCTGTTAACCTTATGGGGATTCCCTTGTGTGTTATTTGTTTTTTTTTCCTTGCTGCTTTTCATATGTTTTCTTTGTATTTAATTTTTGATAGTTTGATTAATATGTGTCTTGGCATGTTTCTCCTTGGATTTATCCTGTATAGGACTCTCAGTGCTTCCTGGGCTTGATTAACTATTTCCTTTCCCATATTAGGGAAGTTTTCGACTATAATCTCTTCAAATATTTTCTCAGTTCCTTTCTTTTTCTCTTCTTCTTATGGGGCCCCTATAATTCGAATGTTGGTGGGTTTAATGTTGTCCCAGAGGTCTCTGAGACTGTCCTCAGTTCTTTTCACTCTTTTTTGTTTATTCTGCTCTGCAGTAGGTTATTTCCACTGTTTTATCTTCCAGGTCACTTATCCATTCTTCTGCCTCAGTTATTCTGCTATTGATCCCTTCTAGAGTATTTTTAATTTCATTTATTATATTGTTCATCATTGCTTGTTTCCTCTTTAGTTCTTCTAGGTCCTTGTTAAATGTTTCTTGCATTTTCTCTATTCTATTTCCAAGACTTGGGATCATCTTTACTATCATTATTCTGAATTCTTTTTCAGGTAGACTCCCTATTTCCTCTTCATTTGTTTGGTCTGGTGGGTTTTTACCTTGCTCCTTCATCTGCTGTGTGTTTTTCTGTCTTCTCATTTTGCTTATCTTACTGTCTTTGGGGTCTCCTTTTTGCAGGCTGCAGGTTCGTAGTTCCCGTTGTGTGCCTGTCCCCAGTGGCTAAGGTTGGTTCAGTGGGTTGTGTAGGCTTCCTGGTGGTGGGGACTAGTGCCTGTGTTCTGGTGGATGAGGCTGGATCCTGTCTTTCTGGTGGGCAGGTCCACGTGTGGTGGCTTGTTTGGGGTGTCTGTGGCCTTATGATTTTAGGCAGCCTCTCTGCTAATGGGTGGGGTTGCGTTCCTGTCTTGCTAGTTGTTTGGCATAGGGTGTCCAGCACTGTAGCTTGCTGGTCGTTGAGTGAAGCTGGGTGCTGGTGTTGAGATGGAGATCTCTGGGAGATTTTCGCCATTTGATATTACGTGGAGCTGGGAGGTCTCTTGTGGGCCAGTGTCCTGAATTCTGCTCTCCCACCTCAGAGGCACAGCCCTGACTCCTGGCTGGAGCACCAAGAGCCTTTCATCCACACGGCTCAGAATAAAAGGGAGAAAAAGTAGAAAGAAAGAGGATAAAATAAAATAAAGTAAGATAAAATAAAATAAAGTTATTAAAATAAAAAGTAATTATTAAAAATTTTTTTAAAGTAAAAAAAAAACGGATGGACAGAACCCTAGGAAAAATGGTGAAAGCAAAGTTATACAGACAAAATAACACACAGAACATACACATACACACTCACAAAAAGAGATAAAGGGAAAATTATCATGTCTCCCAAAGTCCACCTCCTCACTTTGGGATGATTCGTTGTCTATTCAGGTATTCCACAGATGCCCGTACATCAGGTTGATTGTGGAGCTTTAATCTGCTGCTCCTGAGGCTGCTGGGAGAGATTTCCCTTTCCCTTCTTTGCTCGCACAGCTCCCGAGGTTCACCTTTGGATTTGGCCCCGCCTTTGCGTGTAGGTCGCCTGAGGGCGTCTCTTCACGCCCAGACAGGACGGGGTTAAAGGAGCCACTGATTCGGGGGCTCTGGCTCACTCAGGTCGGGGGGAGGGAGGGGTACGGATGCGGGGCGAGCCTGCGGCAGCAGAGGCCGGCATGACGTTGCACCAGCCTGAGGCGCGCCGCACGTTCTCCCGGGGAAGTTGTCCTTGGATCATCACGGGGCCCTGGCAGTGACGGGCTGCACAGTCTCCCCGGAAGGGAGGTGTGGAGAGTGACGTGTGCTCGCACACAGGCTTCTTGGTGGCGGCAGCAGCAGCCTTAGCGTCTCATGCCCGTCTCTGGGGTCCGCGCTTTTAGCCGCGGCTCGCGCCCGTCTCTGGAGCTCCTTCAAGCAGAGCTCTTAATCCCCTCTCCTCGCGCACCAGGAAACAAAGAGGGAAGAAAAAGTCTCTTGCCTCTTCGGCAGCTCCAGACTTTTCCCTGGACTCCCTCCTGGCTAGCCGTGGCGCACTAACCCCATGCAGGCTGTGTTCACGCCGCCAACCCCAGTCCTCTCCCTGCGCTCCGACCGAAGCCCGAGCCTCAGCTCCCAGCCCCGCCCGCCCCGGCGGGTGAGCAGACAAGCCTCTCAGCCTGGTGAGTGCCGGTCGGCACCGACCCTCTGTGTGGGAGTCTCTCCGCTTTGCCCTCCGCACCCCTGTTGCTGTGCTCTCCTCCGCGGCGCCGAAGCTTCCCCCCTCCGCCACCCGCAGTCTCCGCCCGCGAAGGGGCTTCCTAGTGTGTGGAGACCTTTCCTCCTTCACGGCTCCCTCCCACTGGTGCAGGTCCCGTCCCTATTCTTTTGTCTCTGTTTTTTCTTTTTTCTTTTGCCCAACCCAGGTACATGGGGAGTTTCTTGCCTTTTGGGAGGTCTGAGGTCTTCTGCCAGCGTTCAGTAGGTGTTCTGTAGGAGTTGTTCCACGTGTAGATGTTATTTGTGATGTATCTGTGGGGAGAAAGGTGATCTCTGCGTCTTACTCTTCCGCCATCTTCCTCAAGTGCCAAAGAAGATGTTTTTAGCCACTGTTTGAGATTTTTTTTCTTAACCTTTTAAGTACAGTCAGTCCTCTGTATCCTCAGGTTGGTCCCACATTTACGGATTCAACCAACCGCGGATGGTGTAGGTTGTTTACGGTCCACAGTTGGTTGAATCTGTGGAAACTGAGGCCAGACTGTAGAACTTGAGCATCTGCAGATTTTGATGTCCAAAGTGGGTCCTGGAACCAATCCCCTGCTTATGCTGAGGGACGACCTTATTATTATCCCTGTTCTAGAAGGGGGTAAAATGAAGACTAAATCTATGTGCTTATGTTTAGTTTGCCACTGGTAGTGACTAACTGGTTTAGGTGAGGATTATGGTAATATCTCATTAGCCCCAACCCTGGAATTGGAGTGTACACTTCCTGATGATATTGACATCTTATGTGGTTTTGGTCATTGCGGTATCTCAGCATCTAGAGCTAACTCTGTCACTCAAATATGAGAGCAGAGGTTCTAAACTGGGGGTGATTTTGGTGCTCTCCAGTCCTACTCCAGGGCTCTTTGGCAATATTTGGAGACATTTTTGGTTGGCAGGAATCCTGAAGAGGGATGCTGCTGGCATCTAACGCGTGGAGACCAGGGATGGACTGCTAAACATCTGCAGTGCGCGAGACGGCCCTCCCCTGTCCCCAGATGTCCAAAATGTCAGTAGTGCTGAGGTTGAGAAAGCCTGTATGAGACGGATGAAGGACAGAATGGGTGAAGGATATAAAAGTAAAATAAATTTCCTATATTAATCTGACCAGCAGAGGATGGTGCCTTGCCAGGAGGTAGCTTTAAACCCAGTTTACTGTTTGGTAAGCTTATGCCTAGTACAGTTCAAAATGATTTGGTTATTGGTTGGAAGCTAAGGGCAAAAATCCACTTCTTTTGTAGTAAATTGCATGTGTGTTTTTTCCTGCTTCACATGATTCTTTCTTCCCTTGTTGGGGGAATTCGTTTAATAAACTAGAGGATCTTTTTCTGCAATACATACAGTTTCTTTCTGGTTCTTTTTTTTTTTTTTTTCTTGCAGTACGCGGGCCTCTCACTGTTGTGGCCTCTCCCGTTGCGGAGCACAGGCTCCGGACGCGCAGGCTCAGCGGCCATGGCTCACGGGCCCAGTCGCTCCGCGGCATGTGGGACCTTCCCATACTGGGGCACAAACCCGCCTCACCTGCATCGGCAGGCGGACTCCCAACCACTGCGCCACCAGGGAAGCCCTCTTTCTGGTCCTTGATACTCTCTGAAGTTAGTTCCTTCTTGTCTCTGGTCTTGTGTTACTTTTTCTGTTTTTTTCTCTTTACATTGCTTCATCCTATTGAATTTCACTTTTAAGCAAGCATTGCCTACAGAAGAACATTAGGAGATGCTATTATTGTATAACTTCACTCCTGACAATATACACAGGCTGCCTGAAGGTGATAAAGTGATTATCATAAAATGGCAGATGCCTTGGGAGATTTGAAAGTTAGGTTGCTGTTCCCTTCCCCTATGTTATTTTTAGCAACTGAAGATGCAGTAATCAGGATTTAATAAGTTTTCTGGTGATGCACCAAAGAGGAGAAAACTGAGGTTTTTATTTACCTTCGTTTTGGCTACCTGGTTACGGTCAAGCAAGGGTGTTTCTTTTAGCACAAGAGGTAATACAGTGTGATGGTTTGGAGCATGGGCTCTGGAGCCAGCCTGCCTGGGTCACTTATGGCACAATGACACGAAGCTGAATATAGCTTTTCTCACCAAAGAAGCTGTTGCCCTTGAATTCTTTTCGCTGCAAATATTGGATCGGAGGTTGGAAATAGATGAAGGGAAATAGCCAAACATCCCCATCCCCCCTCCGTCCCCCAACAAACACTAAACTAAAATGAGCAAAGCCTCCAGGGTCTGGGAGGTAGAAAAAGATGTGCGATAGACACATGTATGGCATCTCCCGTCATCTTTTTCTGACATGAGGCGAAGTTTTTTTTTTTTTTTTTTTTTTTTAAGCTAAAACGAGGGTTGGATTCCAGCCCTCTGGTTGATTTCCCATCTGTTCCGACCATAATTTTGATTTCCGGTCATGTGTTCATTTCAGCATTTTCCCATTGTCAGGGGAGAGATGAGCTATTTTGTGAGGTTTGTAGTAAAATGATTTTACCTGGAAGGAACTTCTAAGCCTGGAAATGAGAATGGGACTTTTGGGGAAGAAAATGCCACCCTAGTAAATATTGTGCTTTATACCCCTAGACAGAGCCCGTTGAGAGGTAGTTCATGTTGGGTGAGAAGCCGACAGGTATGACGACTCAATATAATGAATTTTGTATGGAGAACTTGTCATTTTTATTACTGCTTCCCCAACATTAACAATACTTAATATTTTTTTATGCTGCATTGCCTGGCTAGACATACAGCAGTGATATAAGCAGCATGGAGAAGATACCTAGATACAAATTCATTTTTATTGGAAAAGAAATGCCCTCTGTGGGGTTTCTGAGTGTTCTCATTTTTCCCCCTTTCTTTTCGAAACCCTTTAACTTTCATTCTCTGACAGATTAGCATTTTCCTTCATCGCTACTTCCTGCTTGTTCGAGTTTTGAAACAAAACCAAAGGTTTCCTTCTGATTGCCTCTTCTTTTTCTTTATTTAGTCTGTGGTGTAATTCATTTTATTTTTCTTTCCTAAATGAGAGTGTAGGGGATGAAGGGGAGGGAGAGAGGAAATAAAAGAACAGTTTTTTCTTCACTAGCGCTTTTAAGTTTTAGTATCGGCCTCTACAGCTGTCATTTCATGCGCATGCGCGCACATGTGTGTGTCCGTGTGTGTCTTGCAGCATCAAAGGCTGTATGTAAGATAAAATGGTGGCTACTAGGGGATGGTGGAGGGATAAGATTGATGGTGTATAAGGGTACAAACTTGTAATGAGTAGTATATAGACCCTAGAGATCGAAGGTACAGTATAATGAATGTAGACAATAATAGTACACTATAATTATGTAATGTGATAAATATTGACACATCGGTGATATCACAATATATAAATGTATCAAAATAATAGGCTGTACACCTTAAACTTATCCAATGTTCCAAGTGAAATTTATTCAATAAAAAATTGTATGTAGGGAACATAATCTGTAAATTTGTTTTTCCATTTTGTTGAAGTTTTATTGACATGTAACTGACGTACAATAAACTGCATATATTTATAGTATACATTTTGATAAGTTTGATGTGTGTGTACATCTGTGACGCCATCACCAAAATCAAGTGGCTGAATCCTCCCATCACCCCCAGAGTTTCCTCAAGCCCCTTTGAACTCCCTGTCTCTCACTTTTCTCTTCTCATTCCCTCATCCCTGGGCAAACCACTGGTCTGCTTTCTGTCATTATACATTAATTTGCACTTCCTATAATTTCATATAAATGGAATAACATAGCATGTACTTTTTAAAATCTGGGTTCTTTCACTCAGCATAATTACAGATTCACCTGTGTTGTAGCAAGGACCAATAGTTCATTCCTTCTCAATGCTAACTAGTGTTCCATTTTATGGGTACACCACAAATTTCTGTTTTATCCATTTACCTGTTAATAAATATTTGGGTTGTTTATAGCGTTTGGCTGTTATAAATAAAGCTACTAAAAACCTTTGTGTACAAATCTTTGAGTGAACGTAGGCTTTCATTCCTCTTGGGTAAATCCTAAGAGTATAACGCCTGGATTGTACGATAGGTGTATGTTTAACTTTTGGGGAAACGGACAAACTTTTTTCCAAAGTGGTTGTTTTTCGTTACATTTCCACTTACGATGTACAAGAGTTCCATTTCCTTTATACATCCTTGCCAAATCTTGATATTTCGGATACAAGTCTTTAGATAATGTGCTTTGCAGATGTTTTCTTCATGACTTCCTGGCTTGTATTTTCATTCCCTTAAAAGTGCCTTGCAAAGAGCATTTAAAAATTTTGATGAAGTTGAATTTACTAGTTTTTATGGACTGTACTTTATGGATTGTGCTTTTGCCTAATCCAAAGTCACAAAGATTTTATGTTTTCTTCTAGAAGTTTTATAGTTTTAGGTTTTACACTTAGATCTATGATCTATTTTAAGTTAGTCGTTGTGTAAGATATAGAATATGGATCCAAGTTCACTTTTGAATATGGATGTCCAGTTGTTTCAGTACCATTTGTGGGAAAAACTATCCTTTCTCCACTGAATTGTCTATTGTTTGCTAGTATGGTGAGTTGCATTGATTTTAATTTAATATTAAGGCAGTTACATTTCTGTGATAAACCCAGCTTGGTCATGATGTATTATCCTTTTATTTATCTTGTTGAATTCCAGTTGCTAACGTTTTATTTAGAATAGTTGCATCTACATTCATGAGTAATACCGGTCTGTAGTTTTCTTATAATGTATTTAATTTCGGTACTAAGGTAAATGCTGACATCAAAGAATGAGTTAGAAAATATTCCCTCTTCTATTTTCTGGAAGGATTTGCATAGAATTGGTATTATTTGTTTTTTAACTGTTTGATAGAATTTATCAGTGAGTCATTTGGGCCTAGAGCTTTCTTATTGGCAGGATTTTTAACTACAAATTCATTTTCTCTAATTGATATAGGTTACCTGTTTCTCAGGTTACCTATTTCTTTTGGAGTGAGACTTAGTAGTTTGTGTCTTTTGAGACATTTGTCCATTTCCTCTAAACTGTTGAATTTGTGGGCATGAATATTTTCGTAATATTTTATTTTCTTTGTAATACTTTAGAACCTGGAGTGATTCTTCAGTCACCTCTATTATTTCTTTTTTTTTTTAAATATTTATTTTTTTATTTGGTAGCACCAGGTCTTAGTTGCGGCTCACCAGCTCCTTAGTTGTGGCATGCGAACTTTTAGTTGCGGCATGCATGTGGGATCTAGTTCCCTAGCCAGAGGATCGAACCCAGGCCCCCTGCATTGGGAGCACGGAGTCTTAACCACTGCGCCACCGGGGAAGTCCCTCCTCTATTATTTCTGATTGGTGATTTGTGTTTTCTTTTATTTCCTAATTATTATGGCTAGACTTACCAACGTTATTGATTATTTCGAAGAACCAGTTTTTGGATTTATTTATTTTCTTTGTTTCTGTTTGTTTGTTTTCTGTTTAATTGATTTCTGCTCTGATCTTGGTTTCTGTTTTTCTGCTTATTTTGGGTTTAATTTACTTTCTTTTTGGCTGTTTAAGGTAGGAAGTTTAAGACCTTTCTTTTTTCTAACATAGGTACTTAGTGGTATAAATTTACCACCAAATACTGCTTTACCAACATCCCTTAAATTCTGATATGTTGTATTTTCATTTTTGTTTCAATTCAGAATACTTCCTGATATTCCTTTCTTTGAGGTTTTCTAGATATCTCTGTTATTGATTTCTAATTTAATTTTTACTGTAATCAGAGAAATACCCTGTATAAATTGAACCCTTTTAAATTTATGGAGATTTGTTTCATGGTCCAGGATATCTTTATCTTGATAAATGCTTCATATGCACTGGGAAAGAATGTGTCTTCTGTTGCTTTTGGATGGTGTTTCATTTAGGTGATGGACGTACCCGTCAGGTGAAGTTGGTTGATAGCTTTGGTCAAATCTTCTCTATCCTAACTGATTTTGTCTACTCGTTCTATCCGTTATTGAGACACAGAGGTATTTAAGTCTCTGGCCATATTTGTGGATTTGTCTATTTCTCCTTGCAGTTCCATCCCTTTTTGCTTCCTGGATTTTGAAGATCCTGTTATTAGACCCACTAACATTTAGGATTGTTAAAAAAAACAAACAACCATTTAGGATTATTATGTCTTCTTGATGAATTGACCTCTTTATCAATATGAAATGACCTTCTTTATCCCTGGCATTTTTTGGGGGCTTTTGCATATGTTTAAAATTTTTGTGTGTGTGTATCTTTGATGTCTTTTTTTTTAAGCATTTGAAGAGGAGTTTCTGGGCTACGTGATTTAAACCTTTTAAAAGTTTTTATCTTTTATCTTGCCACATTACCCTCCAGAAGGGCTGTACAGATTGATAACTTGTCTTAGTGTTCTTTAGGTGTTTATAGAGTCTGGAGATCTGGTCTTTTAAAATTTAAGATATGTATAAATGTTGATTGAACTGTAACATTCTGTTGACCACAGGATAAAAATCTACCATTTATGTAATCTGTTTGTAGAAAATTAAAATGATATGGATGTTTTTTAAGTTATCATCAATTTTATTTCATTTCTCTGTTATTTCATAGGCATACATCAATATTGGATATCATATTTTTATAATAGAGATGTAAGAGAAGAGGACTGGAGGGACTTCCCTGGTGGTCCAGTGGTTAAGAATTCACCTTCCAGTGCAGGGGGTGTGGGTTCGATACCTGGTCGGGGAGCTAAGATCCCACATGCCTCATGGCCAAAACAAAAACAAAAACAAAAACAAAAACAAAACAAAACATAGAAACAGTATTATAACAAATTCAATAAAGACTTTAAAAATGGTCCACATCAAAAAAATCTTAAAAAAAAAAGAGGACTTGATTTCTTTAAATTTGTTTAATCTTTTCCATATTTTTTTTGTGGCATCCAGTTAATATCCTAGAGGTGATTTTCAAAATTATATGTTTATATTTGGTTGGATAGAATATTTGACTTTAAATAAGTTAGTATGTGGAAGGGAGTTTTATACATGAAATCAGATGTTTATAAAGGTACTTTCCAAGATTAAATGTGAAATACTGTGTGCTTAGATCTGATAGAGATTTGTGACTGCTTAAGCTTGGACAGTGCGTGGTGCAGATAACACTTAATAAAGGAATCCATTTGAATGATGTATCTTCTTTGATATGTAAAAGTATTTCCTAGGGAAGTTTTGTACATTAAGAAATGCATGACATATTTAATATCCTTTTATAAAAAATGAATGCAAAAAGAGGTGACCTATTTGTATTTGTTTGGTAATTCTAAGCTGTCCTTTTAATACAGGAGTCTTCCAGAGCCGCTGATGACCTATGAATTACACGGAGACTTCATCGTTCCAGCCAGTACGTATTGCATCGAGGTGATAGAAACAGTTTTGTGATTGACAGTGTGTACAAACTGAAATTTCCACATGAAAAATTTATCTTTATGTTATTGTAATCTGTGTTAAAAATGGAAATCACTTGAGGTGTTTGCCCCCCCCTTTTAGAAGATGAAAAAAGGGACAATTAATATATTTATTCATTCATTCATTCATTCACTCACAGACATGTATTTATGTCCTACTGTGCACTAGTCACTGGTATATAATGAATATATAGAGCCATGAAAGGATTTCTGCCCCCAGGAGCCAATTCTTTAGCAAGTATTGGGGCACACACACCTCTCCCTGGACCATAATGTTTATAATAATGACGATGGGAACACAGGAGTATTTAACTTACAGACGGTTGGGGAGATTAGCAGATTCGGAGAGATTCGCATGTTGGAAATGACTTCACGTAGAAAGATATTGAGATGGAAATTGCAGGCAGAAGCAAGCTCATACCGGAAGCCCACACAATATTTGGTAGAGAGTGAATTCTATGTGATAAAATGTTAAATGAAAAAGGCTTATAGTTGGTAGCATTTTAATTTGTGATTAAATTTTTTGTGAGTCATACTCATTTCAAGCTTTCTTGTTTTCTCTCTCTGATACACTCTTTTACACTCTCTGTTGTACACATTCACTTTTTCTATTCGACACTTGGTGTTAAATCATCCCAGTCTTCCAAAATATTCTGGTGTTAGGTATTTAATAGTTAAGGAAAGGAAGGTGGAGACATGCTAAGTGACTTGCCAGATTTTGGAGATCTTTATTTAAAATTCAAAACCCCAGTTCCACTGGCTAAAACCTGCAGTATTGGTTTTCACAGGTCCACTGACAGTAGTTGTAACTGTATCTCCATTTCCTTTTATTTTCTTCCCTTGGATGTATTCCATCGTTTAATCTGTTGAAAACTTGAGCGCAACCCCTTGGGTCCTATGTTACTCCTGCCTGCACATTGCTTTAAATGTATCTTCTTGTGAGGTCCCTGCTCCAGCCAGCATGAAGGTTCCTAGGAGGTTGCAGAAAGAAGGAATAGTTAGGCCCAGTTAGACTCTACATATAAAACAGGCATTTGGAAAAGGCAAAAATATGGTTCTGTTCACTTTTGTTTTCACATGGAAGAGGATTTCTTTTTTCTTTTTAAAGGGAGTTTGTATGATCAAGCAAGTGGGGGAAAGATTTCTTGGCAAAAACTCAAGCAAATGCTTAGTTGTTTTGATTCTTCCCCGTGGCATTTTTGGCAAACCGGGGGAAGAAAAATTAAACTCTCATTGGAGGACAGTTGTTTCCTGTTTGCCTCAGAGACTGGAAAAAGCAGAAGAGTGCCCATTTTAATCTAGAATCCTTTGAGAATTGGAGAAAGATAAAGGGATTATGGAATAACGTTTTCAGTTACCACAGGTTAGTATCATTATCACGCCTTGTAACCGAATCCAGTGTGTTTGAAATTCTAACATCGATGTATTTTACCAGATGAAGAGGTAGGAACTTACAAGTGTTTACTAAGTCCGTGGTGGTAGGAGGTGAGTTTCAAGAGTTGTTGAGGCTATCTTTCAACACTGGGGGATAAGACATTGTGCCACTATGAAGGGTAGCATCACCTCCTAGACGAGTACCTTGTGTTCTGCTTCCTGACTATGTTGGGATCTGACATAGAGTCTTCACAATGATTTGAATAACAAGCCTGTTCCAGAGAAACACTGTAGCTACTGTATTATTGGCAGGTATTTGCACCCAAGTGGAGTTACGGTTGGCATGGGACCCATAGTTACCTTATTTAATGGGGAAAAGTACGTATATTAAATGGGTGTATTTTCATGGCCAACATTTCCAGTGCAGACTTTCATTTTTTATTCAGTTCTCTTGTGAGCACTCTCAGCAGAGAGTGTAGAAGCAGGTCCTCTGATCTTTGCATGTGTCCTTTCCAGTGTTGACTAAAACGGTCACAGAAATCAGGTGGCCAGGATTAGTCTCCTCTTGAATAATGTTGGAAACTTGGAATTGCAGTTAAACTATTATTTTCCATTAACGATGGCAGAGATTCCCTTGTTTTGCTGCAGAGTCTTAGCTGAGCTGACTTCTAAAATGATCAAGCATCACCCATCTCTGTTACTGCCTCTCACACCAGCATGGAAACTAAATTTTGATTCTTTTCAGTCATGTGCGGTAGTTTCAGTCTGTTCTGTGGTGTTGAGATGGTCTTTTCTCCCCTCGCTGCTGAGGGTTCTGAAGGTTTCTCATGGGTCCCTTCATTTCTTCTCATCAGTTTCTTTCCTGTAGAGTTCCGTTGAGAACCTGTGAGTTAATTTCTGGAGTGTGTGATACAAATGTGAATTTTCTTTCTTTGTTGTCACCACAGAAGGCAAACATCTTTTGTTTTTCATTCTTAAAAGAAATACCTACTGGTCAATGGTGAATGCATTGAGAAATTAAAAAAAAATTTTTTGAAAGCGTCCAAATAACCCTTTCAGCTGAGGGAGTTAACTTAAAATTGCTAAAAGGAACTGGAGACCCTCTGTCTAGGAAAGTCACTCCTGTGTGTCTTCTGTACACACATAGTACTGCACTTCTGGTCACCAAATGTGTGGGTTTTCCCCACACCAACCAATTCTGTGATGCCAGCTGTGTGTCCTGCAGTTGGATTCAGGTCTGATTCTGTTTATCTGGAGTTAGCCTCTGATCCCACAAGTTAAGGACTCGTCCTACAAAACTGCACCCCCCCATGAAAGACACCAGTTCCAAGTCCCAGGTTATCCCTGGGACTTTTGACTGACCGGCTAGAAATCAGCTTTCTCGTAACCCCTACCTTGGACATGAGAATTTGCTAGAGTCCATACCCTGTGCTGGGGGGATTTTTATGAAGGCTTCATCCTGTAGCCATGAGGGATTGTTAGTTCCTTTTCTTGCCCCCTCCCCTCTCCAGAGAATGGTGGGTAGATCTGAAAATTCCAAGCTTCTAACCTCTCTTGTGACCAGCCCCCATCTAGAAGCCCACCAAAAGTCACCTCATTAAAACAGAAGATGTTCTTACCAGCCCCCAAATTCCAGGGGACTTAGGAGCTTGGTGTCAGACATTCCAATCACTCAGGAAATGACAGAGCCCCTAGGAGCTCTGTATCAGAAACTAGAGGGCTTCCCTGGTGGCGCAGTGGTTGAGAGTCCGCCTGCCGATGCAGGGGACACGGGTTCGAGCCCTGGTCTGGGAGGATCCCACGTGCCGCGGAGCGGCTGGGCCCGTGAGCCATGGCCACTGAGCCTGCGCGTCCGGAGCCTGTGCTCCGCAACGGGAGAGGCCACAGCAGTGAGAGGCCCTCACACCGCAAAAATAAAGAAAAATAAAAAAAAGAAACTAGAAATACTAGAACAAAAGACTCTCTGAGCACCCCCAAATACAAGACTTTTAGGAGCTCAGCATCAGGAACTGGGTGCAGAGACCAGTATACGTATATTTATTATTATTTCACACCATCCATCTTGCAAGAGAATATAATGGGCCTTTAGTATAGAAATTTATAAGATGAAAATACAGTTTGCTTGGTTTACGCAGGAGTCAGAAGGTCGTTCCCAGCTGGGGAAGGCTGGCAGGCATTTACCTGGATCTCTTACTGCATGATGTTTATTACCTTTGAGAATGTTGTAGTCCTTGGTGTGTGTCTCAGCCTTTCAGGCTCAGAGTCTCTGACAGATCATATTGGTAAGAATTGGATCCATGCTTCAGGGCTGGACTCACGTTAAACTTGGTCTGAGAATGACAGCTGAAGCCTGGACGCCTAATATGGCATCACACGAAAAATTTCTGTCCCCCAGACCAGAACACTTGTCTTGCTGTCTTCAGTATGTTTTCTTCCTGTAGTCAAGGTACCTGGGAAGCAAAATCATAATCACAAAGTTCTTTAGTCACTTATGATGAAAAAGAAAACTGTTATAGGATCCAAGGCACTGGCATTTGCTTAGCCAGAATGTTCTATCCTTATTGGTAAACCTGCAGGGGAAACAAGACAAAATCATGTTGTCTTGGTGGGGAGGGACTCAGAAATCTGGAAATTAAAGGAATCGGATGCTTAATGACATCAAGCTATCTTAGCCTGCTGTAGTCAATTTCTGGTATTAGATAGTGTCTCCCACAGAAGGACTGGGATGCTTGATGTCTGGTAATTGAAGCCCCGTGTGCTGTGGGAAGTGCTTGAATGGTTACTGCTAATGCTTTCCTGAAATTACAGTATTACTGACTGATGACGTTTAAATATCAAATTTAAGTTTCCCTGTCTGTGTGTCTTTGATAAGGTCAAGTAAGCTACGCTCCTATCTTTTTCAGTCTCCATTAGCTGGCACAGCAACATAAGCAGATAGACATTAAGTGTTGTAGATGCTGATTTGTAGTTTCACAATTAAAAATGCTTTTGCTATTACAGTAAACTCCGGTGCCTGGCATTCGTCAGGAAATTAGTGTTATGTTTAATTCAGTATCTCAGATTTTTAAAAAGTTATGCTGTGCATTCTTTGTAATTTATATCAATTAAAATATAATGAAATGCACATAGCATAAGCAACTAAGGGTAATTTATCTTAGAAAACTTTTTGAGTACCTTAAAGTCGTTATTGTAGCCACATGAAAATGCCCATTAATACAAAGCATTAATTAATATCAAAATGAAACAAGATGGAGAACAAGTTTTACTGTACACAAATTCTTCTTTTTAGAAGAAAAGGGAAAAAGCAGACTTGGCAAAGAATGTGTGTATGATTTCAAATGAGATGGGAGTGAGCTGGTGGGAGAGGGACTCAAAAAAGCAAGTGGAAGGTTTTGATTTTATTTTTAAAACTGATTCTAGTATTTTCCACTTAGAAATGAAGGCCCTTATCCTTAGAAGGTGGGAAGCTATTTTCCTATCTCGTGTTTCTCAATAAGTAATGAATAAAAAAATATTAAAGTTGGGTTTTCTTTGGAGGAAAATGATTATTAATGACAAGACACACACGAGTTAGAAAGTGTTTCAGTGAAGTTTTCAAAAATGTTCAGTCTTTGAATGTACAAAATTCTTATTGTAGGCAGTTATTCTTTTCTTCCTTTGGAATTTTTGACTTTTTCAGAGTCCCTGCTTTAATTTCATTTTAAAAATCAAAGCTGTGAGTTGAAAATGCTATTATATTTTTATTGCTTTCATTTTCCTCCAGCTTTGATTTAGTAAGGCATTATGTTGGTTTTAACTCCAGATGAAAAACTTGATTGTAATTTATCACCTAACTCTTTAGATAGCTGTACTTTTATTTTCGAAGACAAATGTAGTCTGTATCAAAGAGTCTTTTACATGATTTGATTGTTTGCGTTCTGCTTTATCATGTGCCTGTTCATTTCCTAGCCTTTTCCCTCCCCTCCCTTTAGCAACAATGTGTTCTGTGTTGTAAAATCTCATTCCTCCCTCTCAGACACTACTCCTGGAAGTGTAAATTGGCGCAAACTTAACTTTACAAACATTGGGAGCGATCTAAATATTCATAAAATTGATGGTGTGCACTCCATTTAAAGGCATGGAGAGATGTCCATTATATATATATATTTTTTAATTAATTAATTTTATTTATTTATTTTTGGCCACGTTGGGTCTTTGTTGCTGCACGTGGGCTTCCTCTAGTTGTGGCAAGCGGGGGCTACTCTTCGTTGCGGTGCGCGGGCTTCTCGTTGCGGAGCATGGGCTCTAGGAACGTGGGCTCAGTAGTTGTGGTGCACGAGCTAAGCTGCTCTGTGGCATGTGGGATCTTCCTGGAGAAGAGCTCGAACCCATGTCCCCTGCATTGGCAGGCGGATTCTTAACCACTGCGCCACCAGGGAAGTCCCTCCATTATATATTAAATGAAATAGGTTGTTTGAACATCTCATTACAAAAAAGGAAGGAAAACTCTGAAATGATTAAATTTAAAAGTTACTAGGGTAGCCACTATAGAGAGCAGTATGGAATGTCCTTAAAATTCTAAAAATAGAGATACCATATGATCCAGCAGTCCCACTCCTGGGCATATATCTGGGAAAGATGAAAACTCTAATTCGAAAAGATATACGCACCCCAGTGTTCATAGCAGCACTATTTACAATAGCCAAGACATGGAAGCAGCCTAAATGTCCATCAACAGATGAATGAGTAAAGAAGATGTGTGTGTATACACACATACACACACACAATGGAATATTAGCCATAGAAAAGAATGAAATAATGCCATTTGTAGCAACGTGGATGGACCTAGAGATTATCATACTAAGTGAAGTAAGTCAGAAAGAAAAAGACAAATACAATATATCACTTATATGTGGAATCTAAAAAAAATGATACAAATGAACTTATTTACAAGACAGAAATAGACTCACAGACATTGAAAATAAACTTATGGTTACCAAAAGGGAAAGGGGAGGGGGAAATAAATTAGGAGCTTGGGAGTAACAGATACACACTACTATATATAAAATAGATAAACAACAAGGACCTACTGTATAGCACAGGGAATTATATTCAATATCTTGTTGAAAAAGGATCTGAAATAATTTTAAAAATTACTAGCTTATCTTAGGTTGAAATTTACTGTGTGAGTAACTTTAAGGAACTTTTTGTTGAAATATAACAAAAATGTGCACAAATAATAAGTGTAAATAATAAGTGTGCAGCTTAATGAATTTTCAGAGTCAAGATAGCCATGTAATCGGCCCCCAGATCAAGAAATAGAACATTGGGGAATTTCCTGGTGGTCCAATGTTTAGGACACTGCGCTTTCACAGCCGAGGGCCCGGGTTTGATCCCTGGTTGGGGACCTAAGATCCCACAAGCCAAGTGGTGCAGTTAAAAAAAGAAAAAAAAGGGGCTTCCCTAGTGGCGCAGTGGTTGAGAGTCCGCCTGCCGTTGCAGGGGACATGGGTTCGTGCCCCGGTCCGGGAAGATCCCACATGCCGCAGAGTGGCTGGGCCTGTGAGCCATGGCCGCTGAGCCTGCGCATCCGGAGCTTGTGCTCCGCAACGGGAGAGGCCCGTGAACTGCAAAAAAAAAAAAAACAAAAACATTGTCAGAAGCCCTTCCTCATACCCACACGGTCACCATCCACCCCCATGATATGTGAGCACGCTCCTGACTTCTGACACCACAGGCGAGGGTTGCTGCATTTGACCTTTTTTGTAAATGGAATCAAACATAATATACCAATGTGTCTGGCTTCTTTTGCTTATCTTGTGAGATTCATTCCTGTTGAGTGAATCAGTGGATCATTCACTCTCATTGCAGTGCAGTATTCCATGGTATGAATATACCACCGCCCTCCTGTTCTGCTCTTCATGGGTACTTGAGTTGCTTCGGTTTTGGACTGTTACCAAGGGTGCTGCTGCCGAGAACATTCTGCTATGTGTCCTTTAGTGAATGGTCCTATGAATGACATTTTGGGGTCGTTGGGAATGTGTGTGTTCAACATTAGTAGATACTGCCTAACTAACAGTTCTCCAGAGTGGTTGTACCATTTAATTATTCCTACCCAGTTACTCTGTGACAGTTCCAGTTTCTTCGTGTCCTTGCCCAAGCTTAATATTCACTTAAAGCCATCCTGATGGGTGTATAGGAATCCTTTATTGTGGTTTTAATTTCTGTTTTTCTGATAACTAATGAGGTTTAGTGCTTTTTCCATACACTTATTGGTGGTATGGCTGTCCCCTTTCATGAAGTTTCTGCTCCATGCTTTTCCCTGTTTTTCTTTTGGGTTCTCTCTCTCTTTTCTGATTTGTAGGAGTTCTGTGTAATCTGATTGCTTGGTCTTTCTCAACTCTATATGTTTCAGATTTTTAGTGTTTTTTTCAACTGAATTTTTATTTTATCTATGTTTCCTAAAATTTTAGCAGAAAAGATATTTAATTTTTACAGTGATAAGGTGAAACTATTATCGTTTTGAAAAAAAAATTCCCTAAGTCAAGCAGAGAAAGATAAATACTGTATCATCTCACTTATTTGTGGACTCTTAAAAAAAAAAATCCAAAACAAAAAACCCAAGTTCATAGGTACAGAGAACAGATGGATGGTTGACAGAGGTGAGAGGCCAGGGGGTGGGCAAAGTGGGAGAAGTGGGTCAAAAGGTACAGACTTCCAATTATAAGATAAATGAGAAAAAAAAAAGATAAATGAGTCATGAGGATGTAATGTACAGCATGATGACTATAGTTGCTAATACTGTATTGTATATTTGAAAGTTGTTAAGAGAGTAGATCTTTTTTTATATAAATTTATTTTATGTATTTATTTTTGGCTGCATTGGATCTTTGTTGCTACACGTGGGCTTCTCATTGCAGTGGCCTCTCCTGCTGCGGAGCACGGGCTCCAGGCACGCAGGCTTCAGTAGTTGTGGCTTGCGGGCTCTGGAGCGCTGGGTCAGCAGTTGTAGCACACGGGCTTAGCTGCTCTGTGGCATGTGGGATCCTCCCGGACCAGGGCTCGAACCCGTGTCTCCTGCATTGGCAGGCGGACTCCTAACCACTGCGCCACCAGGGAAGTCCCGAGAGAGTAGATCTTAAAAATTCTCATCACAAGAAAAAAAATTGGTAACTTATTGTGGTGATCATTTTGCAGTGTATCCAAATATTGAATCACTATGTTGTACACCTGAAACTAATATAATGTTACATGTCAATTGCACCTTAGTTATAAAAACCAGACAAAAAAGCCCCACCAAATTCCCTGTTCTTTTTTCTTTTACATCTTTATTGGAGTATAATTGCTTTACAATGGCGTGTTAGTTTCTGCTTTATAACAAAGTGAATCAGTTATACATATACATATGTTCCCATGTCTCTTCCCTCTTGCTTCTCCCTCCCTCCCACCCAAATTCCCTGTTCTTGATCTGCTTTACCTTTCTTTCCCCTTCCCTTCCCTTTCTTCTGTTTTGAAACATTGGTCTGAAACCCCACCCTCTCCATCCTCTTCAGCACTTCACTCTTTAACCTCTTTTTTTGTAAAAATTGGTAAATTTAGCCGTGGCCCACTTCTCTGTCTTTCGATTCCCCAGTCTCCCGTAACTCTGGATAGCACTAGCTCCCCAGTCTTTGCAGGTTTCTTCTCACTTGACTTTCTGATGACCCTGAAACTCCCTGGTCCTCTTGTCTCTTCCTCCTCCTGTGCTTTGCTTAGCTCCCCTGTACGTCTTTGGAGCTCTTTTCCCCACTGCGTCCTCTGTTAGCCTCTGAAGTACTTGGGCAGCCTTGGCCACGTGCTGGAGGTCACACCCTTTGGAGAGCGTGGCTGGCCTTCAGCTCTAAAGCCTCTTCCCCTTCCCAGATACCTGCTAGAATAGCAGCCCCTGAATGTCACTTTCTCCATCACTTCCACCATCGTCTTCCTCCCCAAACCCGCTTCGCCTCCTGGGTTCCTGTCTGTCAGCAGAACTGACCGTACTGCCAGGTAACCAGGACATGAAACGTCAGTCATCTTTGCCTCTTTCCTTTGACCCGTAGCCGGTCTGAGGCTAAATCCTGTCAATTCTACCTCTTCCATAGTAGCTCTGACATAAGAGGAACACAGACATCAACAGTGACGTGAACAGCATCAGCAGTGACTGCTAACAGCAGTCCAGCGCCTCTGTATGCCAGGTGCTGGGGCTAAGTGCTTTACAGATGCCGCCTCACGGAATCTCAAGTGGCCTTCTGAGGTAGTGCTATTCGCTTCATTTTGCAGGTGAGGACCCTGAGGCCCAGCGAGGTTAGGTAACTTGCCCAAGGCCACTTAGCTGTCACTTGGAAGCGGTGATTCCACCATCTGACTGCAAACTATACTTCTTTGCTCTATTTCCTTATTTGTAGTTTGATCCCTTTCCCCACCCCAGTCCCCGCCCCTTCCTGCCTCAATACTTCTTGACCACATAGCGGTTCCCTCTTAGTTTGCTCTTTTCCCCATTCTAATTCATCCTCTACAAATGTCAGGTATGTCTTCCCCCCAATTTAACTCTCCTCATATCCCTTCCTTGCTTTACTTTCAGTGACTAATTTAGAAGCAACCAGTAAAGGCAAGTTCTCTATTTTAACTAATTTTTATTGGAGTATAGTTGATCTACAATGTTGTGTTCGTTTCTGCTGTACAGCAAAGTGAATCATTTATACATATATCTACTCTTTTTTAGATTCTTTTGCCAGGTAGGTCATTACAGAGTATTGAGCAGAGTTCCCTGTGCTATACAGTAGGTCCTTATTAGTTATCTATTTTATATATAGTAGTGTGTATATGTCAATCCTGATCTCCCAATTTATCCCTCCCCCCACTTCCCCCTTGCTAACCATAAGTTTGTTTTCTACATCTGTGACTCTATTTCTGTTTTGTAGATAAGTTCATTTGTACCGTTGTTTTTTAGATTCCACCTATAAGCGATATCACATATTTGTCTTTCTCTGTCTGACTTACTGCACTCAGTATGACAGTCTCTAGGTCCATCCATGTTGCTGCACATGGTATTATTTTGTTCTTCTTACTATTTTTTAATTTATATATATATATATATATTTATTTTGTTCTTTTTTATGGATGAGTAATATTGGTCTTTACGGACCAGAGTTTGGCCCTGACCACCTTTATGTAAGCTTAGGAGCGGTCTCTGAATAGGCTGTGTATTTTCTCACACTGTTTGCTGAATCCAGAATGTACCCCACACCCCTTAGTTCCACCCTTCCCTGAAACCTCTCCCGTTCTTCAAGCCCTGACTCGAACATTCTCCCTTATGCGAAACCTTCCTGAGCATCCCTGGCAGCTCTCTGTGAACTTCCATAGCGATTTGTAACCTTCCTTCCTGCTGCGGTAAACGGAGCACCTAGTTCTTATGGGTCACTTCTCTGACACCGCTGACAACTCTAGCATAATTCTCAATAATAAGCATTTTATCGATTTGTCCCATAATATTCTATCAACACAATAAAGGGAATTTGGGCACATTGTTCGTAAGAGCCATGGACGATCATTAATACCAAAGTCTAAGGGATAAAGGTAATATATTCAATATTTGTTCGCTAGAGCTGCTGTGACAAAGTACCACAAGCCAGACGGCTTAAAACAGCAGAAGTTTATTCTCTCACAGTTCTAGAGGTGAGGTCCCAAATCAGGGTGTCAGCAGAGCCATGCTTCCTTGGAAGGCTCTAGGGAAGGAGCCTTGCCCCATCCACCTTCTGGTGTTTCCTGGCAATCCTTGGCATTCCTTGGCTTGTAGGCACATCTCTTCAATCTCTGTCTCCATTGATACATGATACTCTCCCGTATGTGTGCCTTCACGTGGCCATCTTCCCTCTACGTCTTTGTTTTCTTATAAGGATACCAGTCCCTGGATTAAAGGACCACCCTGCCCCACTGTGGTCTCATTTTAACTAACGATATCTGCAGTGACCTTATTCCAAATAAGCACTGTCAAGTATGTCTCATTATTCTAATGTTTTGACATCTGGGGCTTGACTGACCCTGGGGAGACTGCCCTTCCTGGGGCTAACCAACTCCTAGAGGTATTTAACCTGAGCACACTTTCCATGTGCAGACTAACCAATCCAGAGCCCGTTTTTCCCTCCCCGACCCCATCTTTTGGGTTCGAACACTCCAGACCAATATTCTTCTGCCTTAACTGCCTCAGAGCCAGGAACCAGGTAATCAGGAACAATCTCTATACCCCCGAGCCTGCTGAAAAAATTCACAGCAACCAGTCTTAAGCCTGCTTACCCTGCCTTGCCTGTTCCTTCATGTGGATACTGCAATAAACCCTCTTGCCCACATTTTCCTTTTGCTCATTGCCTCCTGACCTCCCAGGTGCTTCCCCATGCGGCCCTGCATGTCATGCCATGCCTCCCGTTTCTAGGGATCTGTGAGGACAAGCGTCTTCGTTCCTGAGAGTTGTTTCCATGTCTGCGTGTCTTAACCACACCTGATAAAAACAAATCCCTGGTACATTTAAAAATAGTCGCATTCTGAGATACTGGGGTGGAGGAGGGTTTGCAGTTTCAGCATATCATTTGGGGGGGATAAAGTTTAACCCATAAAAGGGAGGAACCTAATTCTGGTATTTTATTTGCATTCCAATGTGGGGCAGTGACCCAGTGACTAGACTCATCAGGTAAGCGAGGAGCAGACTTGAGGTGCAGCATGCCAGAGGGAGAATCTGTAGTTGCCCTCTCTTCTTAAATATCAGCAGAGGGAAAGGCACTAATTGCAGCCCCGCTGACATTACGTCATAGGGGGAGGCATAGAAGATTCATAATAGGGAGAAAGATGGATGGATGGATTTTCTTTTCCTTTGAAAAGTGGCAAAATACATGTAAATTATCTGCTTGAAGATTTAACGGATGAGCTATTGTAATTGTTTTTAGGAATATATTTGATTCTGAGTTCTCTAACCATTTTTTTTCTTTTTCTTTTCTTTCTTTTCTTAAAAGAAAGCGGCAGCCCAGAATCTCGTGTTAACGCTATCCATTTCTTGGTACACAAACTGCCGGAGAAAAATAAAGAAATGTTGGATATTCTGGTGAAACACTTAACAAAGTAAGCCTCTTTTTCTTCCGAACTTGCTTTATTTTGCTCTGGGCGCCGTGCGGTGGTGTCAGATATGTAACACTTGGAGCTGGGGCTGTTTACACAATACCAGGGACCACACCTGCGAGGGCAGGCTGGACACTTGCCTTATTGTGTGTGTTTTGGACAAGAGTGATGAAATATGATGCTCTCATGAAGTCGTATAATTATTTGCTTAACGTCACTGCCAGCAACTCAGGGTTTGATTTGAAGTAAGAAAAGAGAATCTTATACATTTCCCTGCTTACAGATTCTGGAAATGTGATTATAAGCCTGTTAGCAAATTTAGCTTTGCTTTCACACCTACCTAACTCTGAGTCTGAACATGTCCTTCAAGTTTGTTTAATCCAATAATACATAGTTATTTCATAGGATCCAGTTTATTCCTTTCACTCCCTCTTTACAAAGCAAGCAAAAACTAAGAATTCAGTGGAAAAATTAGCTCTTTCTTCATATATAAAGGACTCCTAGATCACTGTAATTGTAAAATTTTAGAGGTGGGAGGAAGCTGAGGAATGCTGTGTTTTACAACCCGTATTTCACATGAAAAAGAAACTGAAGGCCAGAGGATATTATGAGTTTCCAAGGGTCCTACTGCTAGTAAAGCTGTTCATTCATTTGGCCAGAAAATATTGGTTGAATGCCTTCTTAAGGTGCTAGCTGATACAAAGATACATAGTTGAACAAGATAGACAAAGTCCCTACTTTCATGAAGTCCCTTCTTTCTAAGACGGAAAAGATAATAAACATTAAAAATAAAAATATAAAATAATTTCAGGTGATAAATGGTAAAAAGACCAAGTAGAGTGAGAGATAAAGAATATATGTTGGGTTTTGGACTATAAAGTGGGTTGTTATGGAACTTCGTTTCTGAGGATGAGACCTTTTGAGTTGAGACCCGAATTAGGTTGCAGGGCTGCTGAGAACAGTTGTCCAGGTTGTTCACTGCACAGTGGTACTGGGAGAGGGATGAGTTGGGTGTTCTGATCAAGCTCTGTGTGCTTGTGAAGGTGATTCTTACAAAGGTGCCATGTGGTCTAGTAGTGCCTGGAAGCGAGGGTATAATGACCTGGGGAAAGAAGCAATGTTCTAGGTAGAAAGGAACAGTAAATGAAGGTGTTCAGAGACACAAGCTTAGCATACACATAGAATTATTAAGAAAGATGCTGTGGTTAAGCAGAGCATCAAAGAAAGGGAGGTAGGAAGGTAGGCAGGGACCCCATCACATGGGGCCTTGCAGATGCAGTGATCTCAGTGGCAGACGCTGAGGACAGTTGAGTCTGGCTCCTCGTTTTTAGGGAAATACAGAGTTGCAAAATACTCTGCATGCCACAGTTATTGCCCCTTCTTTTAACCAGAGACCTTTCTTCCCCCCCCTCATCTTATTAGTGTTTCAAATCACTCCAAGCAGAACCTCATGACCGTGGCAAATTTAGGAGTGGTGTTTGGACCAACTCTGATGAGGCCACAGGAAGAAACTGTTGCTGCCATCATGGATTTGAAGTTTCAGAATATTGTCGTGGAAATTTTAATTGAAAACCATGAAAAGGTAAAAGTGCTTTTTTTTTTTTTTTTTTTTTTCCCCAGAAGGGAATTCCTGTTTTGGGCTTGTCCCTGTGTGAGGTACAACTGTCCTCTTAGATTTTCCTTCTCTCTCTTTTTATTTAATGATTTTATTATCATGATGGTGAGCCTGGTTCTGAGAAGTCCTCATGGAGCTTCTGTCTTTGGATGGAGTTCCACGAATCTGAAGCTTTACCCGGTCTTCTGTTATCTCATTGGTTTAAGGAAGCAACGTTTAATCCAGATGCAGATGAATGTTCGGCAGTGTCATTGTGGACTGTTTATGGTTTTTGCTGCCTTTGTTCCTATCCTTGGATTTCTCACTGAAATTCTGTTTACTGTAACACAGGGAACACATTTTTTGTCAATCTGTATCACACTCTCCCCAGAAAAACACACACAACTGTCCCTCTCCCTGCAATTGTGCTAACAATTTCAGGGGATTCACAACATCCTCAAACCCGGGGCCTCCAGGTTGAGAATCTCTGGTTTAAAATGAATCTTAGGTAACATATCCTGTTGTTTGTTTCTCTGTATTCAAGGGAATACATGATTTTTCAAAATACAATAGACTCTTTCAAGAACTTTTAGATATTTTCCCCCCTTTATTCTGTTCATATAGATCAGGACCTTGCTAATAACTTTCCTCACTTTTAAGATAGGGAATTGGAAAACTTAAAATGCTTGGTCAACAACTTTAATTGTTTATAAATTTTCTAAAATATTGAGATTGCATTATATGCCAAGCATGTATTAGGTGCTGGGAGGTGAAGATGAACATTACAGTCCCTGATGGAAAGCGGGTCACGATCTAGGGGGTTGAGCCCTGTTTCGGGACTTCTGTCCCACAGCACACATCCCTGTCTAACATATTATGCAATTGACTTATTTTTCTAGTTGTTATCTATTTCTTTCTTCTAGATCTTTGAGGGCAAAGATCTTTTTGCACATTTAGAACAATACCTGGTATTCCTTAGGCACTTGGTTAGTATTTATTTGGTGAAGTAATGGATTCAATGAAATTTCTGGGGGTCAGGGGAGTGGGAAAGAGACAGATGAAGAGAGGTGTAGTCCTTTTGCACAAGTGTTGCGAGAACATTTCTTGGATTCTTGTTGCGTTTGCTGTTGGCTAGAGCAATTCTAGCTGGTGCAAATATCGATTCCCTCTGAAAAGCTAGGCTTGAAACCTGGTTAGAGATTTGCTTTATCCGTATGGTAAAAGCAGCTTGTTTTGTGGGTGTCAGACATTGGTGGGGTTTTTGGTTTTGTTTTTTGGTAGCTAGTGGTGCATTTATGCCTCCTCTTATGGCCCCGTCAAACTGTCATTAATATGTACGGAAGTATCCAGACAGCTTCAGGGCACGATGGCTACTATTCGTTTTGAGAAAAAGAAATAATTAGACTATAAGCTTCGAGGCAATGTTTAGGAGCGCAACTATCATTAGATTAAATCCCCATTAAGAGAACCTTTATCCAATTTATTTGTGAAAATACTGGTTCTGGGTCTTGCTCTTGGATAAAAGGTTCTCCATCTAATGCCGTAGCTTCCTATTTCCTTCTCTTATTTGAAGCTGGGAAGATAAGTACATGAGTTTTTTCTGCTGGGAAATCGATAGGGCTGCTTTCACCTTGTTAACCAAGCTTACAGGAATTCCAAGTGGCATTGGTGAGCCAATTATAATAGTTAACAGCAGATGGAACTGGACCCACTCTCGGAGATGCAGCTTCATTGAACAAAGTAGAGGGCTTTCGGTTCTCCCTCTCTCCCTCTCGGTGGCCAGGCTAGATAGTGCTGTGAACGCACAACCAATACTGATTGCAGTCCTGAGGTTTCCTACCAAGAGGAGGTGAGATAGTGACTTTCAGATTCTTCATTGAGTGTGTGAGTTTAGCTTTGGAAGCAGAGGGTTGCTTGGGGCTGGGTAGGGGCAGTTAGCTTGGATTAGTGAACATTTTTGAGAACTTAATATCCCTATTACCCCTTTACTCACCCCTTCAATTTCATCCTTGTCCACTGTCACTCTCACTCCCAGCTCATTGTTCATGCTCAAGTGGTCTTCACTTCGGAGTCCAGGCTCTGCTATGAGGAGGAGTATTTCTGCTAACAAGGGTGATTGCGTAGAAACACTTCGTAGGGGTGTCTGGCCCCAGCTGAGCCATACGTTTCCCTGACAACTGATCCACGTGCACCGCCCGAAGGAGCTGGTGTTTTACTTGAATGTAGTGAGGGAGAGATACGGCTCCTCTTAATGTTTGAGAACAAAGAGAAAAAGAGAGAGGGAGGAAGGATAGCAAACGTTAAAAAGAATAGTCTCGTGAGGAAGGAAACAAAATTATAATTAAAAAAAGGAGGGGAAACTAGCAATGAAATGAAACGGCCTAGGTGGTGTCTATGAAGGAGAAGAAGGAATTGGAGGGGTGGGCGGTAATGACAGTAGAAGGAAAATGTTTTCTTTTCCTCAGTTACTTATTTTTCTTCCCTAGGAATGTGAAAAATGGTAACTCTGACTAGGAAAGTCACTAAGTCAGAAAAGGAAACTTTCAACGTATAATTAAAGCAAGAACGCTCCAGATTAATTTCGGAGTTAGAAAAAGACCCTTGGTTAATCTGCTTTGGAGATCACATCTTATCCAAGCCTCTTTGTTGTTTTCATAAAATCCATATGTACTTTATAGGAAACTTAATCCATATGTTTTGGCTTCATTTCCACTCAGTACATTAAGATGTTGTTTTAAAAGAAGTGTTCGCGGGCCAAAAAAATTATCAAGTTCTTTCTTCCCTTGCAAACCAGAAAATTGCATTTCCCAGGTGGAAAGGGTACTGTGAAATTCCCAAGGATTTTCAAATTGGGTTTGTGCCTCAGAAATGTGTGAGTTCTGCATATGTTTTGTTCTTAAAGTATACAGTTGTCCCTCGGTATCTGGGGGGGGATTGGTTCCAGGACCCCCTGCAGATACCAAAATCCACGGATGCTCAGGTCCTTTATATAAAATGGCAGAGTATTTACATATAACCTATGCACATTCTCCCGTATACTTTGTCATCTCTAGATTACTTATAATACCTGATACAGTGTAAATGCTATGTAAGTAGTTGCCAGCATGCAGCAAATGCAAGTTCTGCTTTTTTGGAACTTTCTGGAACCTTTTTTTCCAAATATTTTCGATCTGCTGTTGATTACATCCGCTAATAGGGAACCCACGGAGGACGGACTGTACTTGTTACGGATTAATTCAGTACATCTGTCATGAGTGCCTGCTCTGAATCAGACATGGTGTGAGATTTGGGAGAAGTGAAGACAGTCCTGTAGGGAAAAGAAGAAATGGTGGAGAGTAAGCGCTCTCACACAGATAGAGAGAGAGCCGCCGAGACTCCCGAGGAGAGTTTATGTCCACCTGTGGGGAATCTGGAACGTTTCCTGAAGAGGTGATTTGAGTAGGTTTTAGAATGGAGTTTGAACAGGTGGAGGTGTTTTAAGGGGACACTTCAGGTGTGGGGCATCATGTCATCAGAGAAAGAGCAGGTGTGTGTTCTGGGAACACGAGGCTCCTGTTGGCACAGGGGCGAGCAGTACGAGATGAGATTGGAAGGAGATCTGGGCCAGGTGTGGGGAGTTTCAGACGGCCACCTTAGGACTTTGGATCTAATTTTAGAGGTATCAGGGCCTCTCGTGGTTTGTAAGATTAAGCCTCTCCTGCTTAACCTGGCAGCAGGGTTGGCAACAGAAAGTAGAGGAATAAAAGACCAGGTGAGAGGTCGCATGGCATGGTCGTGAGAGTGGTGAGTTACAGGTGGAGAGCATCAGTTTGTGAGGTGGGATAGACACAGTCCAGGCACTGCATTTGTACCTCAGAAGAAGGTGTTATAAATGATGCTGAATATTCCATCCTGGAAGAATATTGGTGTTATTAATGGAAGGAGGGGAAAAATGGGTTTGGGGCAGAAGGTGAGTTCCGTTTATAACATGCAGAATTTTAGTTGTTGTCTGGATATCCAGCAAGATAAGCCCAGCAGACAGTTGGAGATGTGGGGCTCAACCTGGGGAGAGAATTTAGTGGGAGAAAGTGTACCATATGGTGTAAAGACATGAGGTAGATGTGAGAAAGAATTCCGTGGTGCGTCTGTTATATACGGTGTTTATCTCATATGACCTGTGTCTGTGTGTGTGTAATGCCCATTGTGTATATATATGTAATGGTATCCTTATATATGTACAGAATTCATATTACATATCTTATCCCTTTATGCATATGAGAAAAACTGAAGGGTAAAACATCCCGTGCTCACGGCCACACAGCTAGTGAGTGGCAATGCCTGGGTTTGCACTAAGGATTGTTCGACCCCAAAGCTTTCATTACTCAGAGAGGAGAAGAACAATATCTTTGAGAAATAATGAGATTTTACTCTTAGTGATAAAAGAGGAGCCAGAAGAAGCCCAGACGAGTTCAGTGTCAGGGTGGTCAAGGGGTGTTGTCGGTGATGCCAGTTGCTGTCAGGAGATGGGCAAGTATGAGGACTAGTGGAAGGCATGTTCTCTCCAAGAGTGAGATGTCTGTTGAGAGCAACTTGTAAGGCCTTAAACGTGTGAGTGTTCAGGAATGGATGATAATAAGTCTGGATCTACTTCCAGTTTTTCCCATGTGACAGAAGAACAGATGGGAGAAAAAGTCAGAGCAGCCGTGACAGGGAAAGAAAGGATGACGGAGGACGCGTACACCTGCGTTGTCCACGGCTTGCTTATTATTCTCATATTCTGATCACCTGTTAGCTCACAGCTGGGGTGGGGGCTGTCTTTAGAGGAACTTCGTTAAACAGGTGTGTAAAGAACCCTGTCGAGTTACAGGATCTGTTTAAATTGAGCCTATTCTGCTATTTTATACATTTTTAATGTCATAAAAGAAATATATATTTATAATGTGACTCAGCCTTTTTTCTGCCCTGCCTCAGTCCCTTGGGGCCCTTGAAGATTCAGAAGAGCCTTTGAGAATCATCAAAAAAAAAAAACAAAACCATATCAGGGTGGTTCTCTTTTCATATCTGCCTTGTTTTATGTTAATGTTTAAACTGCCGATTTATATATATAAAGTAAGGTACATAATGTTACTCTTAACCAAATCACTTTACAAAATACATGCCATAATGTAGTTATAATCCAGGTTATATTTATCTTGTTAAGGATTTTCGTTGGATTTTCAGTGTGATAGGTTGCTTTCATGGTCACTGATTCTCTGAGGGTCAGTAGGTTATGAAGTTTTTGGGGTTTTTTTCTAGTATTAGCCTTCATGTAGTACAGTTTCTGTGGACCACAAGGTGCTAAGAGTTTGTTTACATAAAACTTTTCCGGACTTCCCTGTTGGCGCAGTGGTTGAGAGTCCGCCTGCCGATGCAGGGGACACGGGTTCGTGCCCCGGTCCGGGAAGATCCCACATGCCGCGGAGCGGCTGGGCCCGTGAGCCATGGCCACTGAGCCTGCGCGTCCAGAGCCTGTGCTCCGCGGCGGGAGAGGCCACAACAGTGAGAGGCCCGCGTACCGCAAAAAAACAAACAAAAAAAACTTTTCCTTGGTGAGGATTCCTATAAGTTTGCTAAAAGAAACATATTCACCTTTGAAGTGAGCTCTGTGTCAGTCTGTCTCGTTTTTCCTGGTGAGAAAATGGAGGCCGTTCGGGATGGTGACGCTTTGTTGGAAAAGGCTGACCATGTTCTTGTTCACGAGTTTCTTCAGTAGGTTGTGCTTTATCAAAGCACCTTTGTAACATAGGTTGCAGAGTTCTTGAATAGGCTGTGTCCTCCAGTCATAGAGGAACCTAGAAACAGTAAAGGTGAGAAGGACGTATACATTTCCCCTCAGGGGTCCAGCGTAATCCCCAGAATATTATATTACATGCACATGGACAAGGGTATCCAGTGGTGCAGTGCATCACTTTTGTTAACCTTGGGACTGACTTTCTGACCTGCATCCTCCTGTCTTTGCCAAAAGCTAGAAGAACGTGTCTCTGCTCCCAGGTTCATGGTGGGATGGATTCCCTGTTCAGGCCCCACCTGCAGTCCATGTGTGGTCTGTTTCTGGGTCCAGGGCAGCCCGTTCCTCCATTCCTGAAGCTTCAGAAACCACACCCAGCCTGGCTCTCTCCTGCGGGTTGATCTCTGTCATCCTTTAATGCCAGTGAGGCCCGAGTGAGTAGCATGCAAACCATTTTTCACTGAGCGCGAGGCACCTTCCAGTCTTAGGGCATGCTTGTCATTTAACGGGGAAAAGAATTCTTTTTAAAAAAGAATGCAGCCTGAACTGCATCTTGATTGAGCTTTGCTGGCCCTGGGTTGCTAGGCAGCAGCAGTTTTCCTGCGACAGGAAAAGAAATGTCTTAAGCATCAGCAACAACAATAAAACTCCAAAGTTTCTAAAAGTTGGTGTCTGCCTGAGTCATGACCCCTCAGCCTAGAGGTCAAATCCTGCAGCAAGAATATTTGACAAATTTTCAAAGGTTTTTTTTCTTTTCTTTTCCCCTTGCAGTTTTCATAAGTGTCCTCCTTGGCACAGCCATGAAAACGTACTTTACTGTTACATATTTTTTTTTTTTTTCTCAACAGCGCTGTGCATTTTCTGGTGTGTTTAGAAAGAAGCTTTAAAAGCACAGAAAGCTTGGTCTTTCTCGTTCCTTTAAGGAGAGTTAGAAGATAATAATGACATTGTCTTCTGCTCTTTTCGTTTAGCTCCGGCATGGGATGTCTCTGCTGTGTGCTGTGCTATAGCTCTGGAGATGGTAGATAATATTTTCCCATGGGACTAGAGTGGTTTGATGCAAGCAAATTCTGTAACGTTTTCCTGTCCAGTAGAGACAAGGCACTGGGACTGTCTCAGGAAGATCGAAGAGCTGCGGTGTAGAAAGCGGGGCGGGGAGGTTTATTCTCTGCTGTCTAAGAAAGCATACTTGGTCCAAGTGAGTGGAACTTGCTGGGAGGTGAGTTTTTGATTCAACAGAAGGCAGAACTCCATAATATTTGTAATAATGAGACTGTGTTCCTAGTAGAGATGGGTCTGAGGAGTTGGAGGAAAGCTGGCAGATGGCTGAGGTCTGCCCACTCTGAAAGTCTCGGCCAGTGACCTTGGAGACGCAGAGCTGCAAAGACAGGTCCTCCGAGCTTGTCTCAGCGCTTGGCACTTGACACTGAATCAGTGTTGGTAGAATTCAGAATGGTGAGGAGGAAACAATTTTATGTTGTTTATATTCCCAGCAATACCCAGAGTCCTTGGAAGGGAAAATAAGGATGTAAGCGTGAGGGGTGGGCGTGGCGTGGTGTGTGTGGGTGGGCCCTAGAGAAGCAACCTTGGCTTTCCTTAGGGGACAGCAGAGTGTAGGGTGCTTATGGGCTTGGCTTTTGCATGGACAAAGCGCCCCCTTTTAACTTTTCTTTGTAAAATAAAGAAACCGGCTTTCAGAGCTGTCTCTTCCGTATCTCTCAAGACAAAGTTGAGAACAGTGATAATCTCAGCCAGCAGAGGGATGGTTATGTGCTGGTACCTAAGGCTCCGCTCCTTGTGTGACATTTTATTGAAATAATCTGCTGACAGTATCACAGAATGTAGCAGAGCCAGCTCGAAAGGAGAATTCCTTGGGTTGGAATCTCAGCTCCACCAAGTTGTGTGACTTTGGTGACCCAGGCCCCCCACTTAACCTCATCATCAGATTCCTCACCTGTGAAAGAGGAAAAGCTGAAGTACCTATCCAGCAAGGACCTGTGTTGAGGATGAGGTGAGCTGTTTTACAGATGAGGAAAACGAGGCTCAGTGAATTGCTCAAGTGGCCAGGCTGGGGTCTGAACTCCGTCTGTCTGCCTCCAAAGCCTACTCCTGACATCTACACTGTAGCTGTCCGATCATGTGTGTGTAAATACGCACATTTCATATGAAACTAATGACTTATTTGTGTTTTTCAAAAGACTTTGTATTTTTTAGAACCGTTTTAGATTGATAACAGAATTGAGAGGAAGGTACAGAGATTTCCAGTACCACCCCCTCCGCCCCCATGCGTGCAGCGCCCCCTCCATTTGTTACAGCCAGGGGACCCACCCTGGCACGTCATTATCACCAGAGTTTACTTAGGGTTCGCTCTTGGTGTTGTACCTTCTTGGGTTAGGCCAAATGCGTTATGACACGTATTCATCACGATCATCAGTGTGTTTTCACGGTTCTGAAAATCCTGTGCTCAGTCTGTTCATCTCCTCCCACCCATGCCCTCCCCACCCGCCAGCCTGGCCACCACTGACCTTTCTTTTTGCTTTTTTTTTGCGGTACGCGGGCTTCTCACTGTTGTGGCCTCTCCCATTGCGGAGCACAGGCTCCGGACGCGCAGCCTCAGCAGCCATGGCTCACTGGCCCAGCTGCTCCGCGGCATGTGGGATCTTCCCGGACCGGGGCACAAACCCGCGTTCCCTGCATCGGCAGGCGGACTCTCAACCACTGCGCCACCAGGGAAGCCCATCCATCACTGATCTTTTTTACTGTCTTTACAGTGTTGCCTTTTCCAGGTGTCATATAGTTGGACTCATACAGTGTGAGCCTTTTCAGATTGGCTTCTCTCACTGAGTACTGTGCATCTAAGGTTCCCCCACATCTTTTCACGGCTTGGTAGCTCATTTCTTTTCAGCGCTGACTTGTTTGTATTTTGAGAGAACCAGGATGATTGTTATGTAAATGACTGTTACACCCAGTGGGTGAGGACGGGAAAGCAAACTCCTCTCACCTGGCCTTCTTCCCGCCGCTCAGGTGGCTTCCCTGTGACATACAGCCCACTTCTGAGATGCATTCTTTCTAGGCTCGGCAGGCGGGGTCAAGGCCTCTCAGCCTCACCATTGATGAAAGCTCTAGCTAAGCCCTGGTGACCCTCCTCGTCTTCATCACCATCAGCATCATTAATATAGGATAACAGGGCTTCCCTGGTGGCACAGTGGTTGAGAGTCCGCCTGCTGATGCAGGGGACGCGGGTTGGTGCCCCGGTCCGGGAAGATCCCACATGCCGCAGAACGGCTGGGCCCGTGAGCCATGGCCGCTGAGCCTGCGCGTCCGGAGCCTGTGCTCCGCAACGGGAGAGGCCACAACAGTGAGAGGCCCGCGTACCGCAAATAAAAATTAAAAAAATAGGATAGCAGTCTGCCTGATACTTATCAAGTGCTCATACCGTATTCTACATCATGATCTCATTTAGTACCAGCTCAGCGACTCTATATGTCTAACGTCTCAGGTAGACGTTATCATCCTTATTTTACAATTTGGAAAATGGGGCCTAGGGTGAAATTCGCCCACGGTCACGCAGCTGGGAAATGGCGACGATGGGATTGGAACCCAGGACTGTCTGGCTCAGAGGTTGGAGCTGTCAAGCCTTCTACTCTACTGCTGCTCCTTCCGTTCTAAGTGGCTTTCAGTGGAAGGCTTTGTGTTCAGGGTCAGTGCCTAATGGGCAGGGCTGCAATATTCTGATGCGCAGGAAGGGCAGATCTGGAATATATGTAGATTGAACTACATCACTAAAAACAGTATTTTGATGTCTCACATATATTTTCAGATATCTAAAATTACACCGAATAGTATAAGTGGGAAAACATAAATATGGAGTTATCAGTTCAATAATATGTAAAGAACTGATTTTTCAAAACTATAAACCAGAGGATTGAGAATAAGCTACATGTTTTTAGCAAAACCTTTAGAATTAAAAATGATAAGTTTGTATCATGTAGTATGTGTATTGTTGAAGCCTATACCATGATAACATAGCCATTTGCATCAGACTAGGATACTTGCAGAGAAAAGGTATTTTTTTCTCCTTCTTTCTCCTGGAAAGATCTCCTGCTGCTTTGTAGACAGGGCTGGGAAAAGGGCATTTTTCTAGACTGTCCCCCCTCATCTGTAGTGTCCTGTAAGTCATTTAGTACAGATATGTCCTGGCGGACAGCCCAGCCCCCAGCGGCTTGCTGTGGAGGTCGACCCCTCCAGCACGTTCGTGTGACGTTGTGCTCCTTTTACTTAGGTCTGCTGATTTAGGCCAGCTGGATGCAGAAGAGCAGACACGCTGGAATCTGGGCTGAGTGAGATTCTGTCTTCTAGAGATTTGGAGTTGGGACGTGGGGAAACACAGCCCGTTACTGTGAGGTGGCTTTTGGGCTTGGGGCTGAAGAACCCCTGGGATGAGTCCAGTACCAAGTGGAGGAAGGCAGTGCTCTGGGAAGGATCGGGAAGCTGATCCCAAGAGGGATGCAGAGGCGAGAAGCGGAGACTTGTTGGTTGACTCTTGATGGCCTCAAGCTCCTAATTCAGGCAAGTGTTGAGTTCCAGCTCTTTCTGCTTTCTGCTACTCCTTTTAATAAATCCCTGTTTAATTATGTCAGCTTGGTAACATTTTGGTTGCAACCAAGTCGTCTTTGGAGAGTGTGAGAAAATACACAGTGCAGGGTTCCGGCCAGTTTGATAAATTCACAGATAGTTTATTCATTAGCTTTGATTTTGGCTCAGTTTATGTTTCAGTGACTTCACGTAGCCCCTGTATGTCCTTGAGGTCAGCTGCTCCTTGCACCCAGTCCTTATGAAAACAGAGCAAGTGGGTCTGGTCGATGCAGTTTTAGGTAGAAACTCGTACTTTGAGGTCACCCAAATCTTAACTTGTTGGTCGGTTCCCATAACTATATGCTTAGACCTTCTTTAACTTTCTTCTTCAGTTTTCTCCTCTTGGACCGAGGTTGAAACCGGAAATGGCTTTCTTCTCAATTCTCATATCATTTCTTTTTTGGCCAGGTAATTGTTTTCCTAATGCTTGGTCTCCAGTATTGTACCCCCCACTGTGTTCTTATACATCTCCCGGCAGGACCTCTGGTCTGCTGTTCAGTCAGTCAGTTGACATTTTAAAGTCCACTCACGCATCCAACATCCTTTTCCTCTATCAAGAGCAGTAGTTTTGAAGCCTTACTACATTAAGACCCACTTTGAAAATTTAAAGAAAACTTTGGGTCCTGTTCCCAGAAAGCAGTATAGTATATATATACAACTTTAGGAATTTTGGGGACTCCCAGGTCAAGAACCTAGAGCCATAGGGAAACCAAGAGCTGCAGGATAATCCATGAGGAGTTAAGGTCCAGAGCATTTCTTCAGGCTCGACTTTTCTTGCCTTTTGCTGGTGACTTATTTTCCACACTTCTGCTCAGGAACTGGGCGGGGGTCAGGTAAGGATTCATACTTTATTTATTCTTTTTAATATCTTTATTGGAGTGTAATTGCTTTACAATGTTGTGTTAGTTTCTGCTGTATAACAAAGTGAATCTACTGTATGTATCCATATATCCCCATATCTTCTCCCTATCCCACCCCACCCTCTAGGTGGTCACAAAGCACCGAGCTGATCTCCCTGTGCTTTGCAGTAGGTTCCCACTAGCTATCTGTTTTACATTTGGTAGTGTATATATGTCAGTGCCACTCTCTCACTTCACCCCAGAGGATGCATACTTTGTTTCCTGTGTTCCCCACTCGGGACCAGCCACAAAGGAAACCTTTCATGGAAGTATTGATTGCTTGTCTGGGCCATAGACAGTAGGAGTCCCCACTGAAAGGCATTGTGCTTAAATAGCAAAAGGCAGCCCCTTTGTATTATTTTGAGATGTGCTGGTGTTCAGACTTCTGCCACAGGGGGCAGAGGGTGGAAATCAGCTCGGGGGCAGATTGAAGAAGGCCCCTCTGTCCAGGTCAGGTCTTCCTACAGCAGCCTCGTTATCTCATTTGAATTCTTTCACATTTCCCTGAAGTTAAACCCGTTTTGAAACCCCACTGCTGCATTTAGTCAGTGATAATTGACCGTGTGCTAGTGTCTCAGCTCCTGCGTCTTTAGTATAGCAAACACTGATGTCCTGTGCAACTGGTTAATGAATATTCAACTGCCTAATGAATATTAGGCAGACGTCCTACCCAACTGCCTTTAGAATGGCTAAACGAAGGGTTGACGGTCTTAGCTCATGGACCCTGGGGCGTAACTGTTCTCTTTCTCCTAGACTTCCATTCATCCTCCGATTTCCACTGGAGCTAAAAGTCAGAGTGGGTACAGTGACTGCTTGATGAAGCAGGCTGCCACTGAGGGTCCTCCAAATCGAGGTCTTCCCATTAAGTCTAGTGCTTGCCTCCTTGGGTGTGTCCGGGGTCCTCAAGACCACTCCTGTGTCCCGGGATTTGCTGGAAGGACTCATGGGACTCAGCGTGTGGTTGTACTCACAGCTTAGGTTTATCACCGTGATGTAGTGAGGACATGCCAAGGAGAAGATGACGACACAGATGGGGTCTGGAGGAATCACTGGAATTTTCCTTATGCTCTCACCTCCTCAGAGGGGTCACACACAGCGGACTCTTCCCCCAGCACCGAAAATGCAGCCACAAGCGTATAACGTGTCTGTTCAGGGAAGCGCCTTAGAGACTCAGTGCCTGTCGGGAGATAGTCATATCGTCATCCTTTGCTGAGCGGGTACTGAAATCCAGACTCCCAGAAGGAAAGCCGGTGTTCCGCGTCACACCAGCGCGTGCACATTTATGTGGAGACGGTTGAGGCACAGTGGGCCCTCCTAAGCATTTTGGGAATGTTTCATTTCAGTTTAGAGAACTGTTGATCAGCCAAGTTGCCAGACGTCAACCAGGGACCAGCTTTGCAAGCAGGGTTTTCTAAGGATGGCCTTCCTAGGCCTGCCCCGTTTCCTCTTTTCTGTACACCGGGCATCTTTTACCTGCCACGGTGAGGAGCTTGAAGGGCAGCGGTGAGGGTGAGTTCCTGTTTCTCCTGCAAGGATGTTCTCTGTCGTTGGGATTCAGAGCCCTTCCTCTTTTGCTTTGGAAGCACCTTCCTTATTCTAGCAGGGAAGTGCCCATCGTCAGCACTGTTGAAAAGCGCGGGGTGAGTTTTGCCGAGACGCATGGGAATCGAGAACGATGTGGTCCGTACAGGTTAAGTAAATTTCAAGCCACGCCGCCTTATGTCACTGGATTAATTTGGCACCGTATGAAACGTCCCTCAAAAGCCTTCCTTGTTTTAACTTTCCACTTGGTTGATTTCTCCGTAAGGGTGACCCCAAAGGGCAGCAATCAGTTTTGTTAGCTTTGTTTCTGTTTTCACCCTTAAGCTCTGTTGAGTGCTGTCTTTGGGGCCCCATGTTGTCTCAAGGATCAAGGTGCTATCATGTCTGTCCTGCCCCCTCCCTTTTGCATCTGGTCAAAACCCACCTCCTTGTCTCAGCTTGGGCATCGTGGTATCTGGGTGACACCGACACTCCTCAGATCCGCTCCTTCTTCCATTTAATCTTCTGGAATTTTCTTCAGAAAACCTTTTTGTTAGAAAATTTGAAGAAGTCCCTGCAGCCTTTAGTCCGTATTCCTTAGGTGAGCTTTCCATCGAGTATTAACAGTCTTCCTCCTCCCACGAGCTTTCTCAAGGTCATTATTTCTTTTCATGCAGATATTTGAAAAATTATTACCTAACTCGCCTTTTTTTTGGGGGGGGGCAGATATCTTAATGATATCCATACTAAAAGTACCCCCTAATCCAGAGCAATTTAGGGGGAGGGTTGATTTTTTACTTCAGTCCTCTCCTGACCAGGTAGTGGTGAATTCTGTTGATCTTGATGCAGAAGTATTTGTTTGTTGTTACGCTAACATACAAGTATCTGGAATTCTAGAGTAGAGTAAAACCTAATCACCTAAAGCTGCCTAAAGATATGTATATACGGTACATAGTCTGGAATCTGCTTCAAAATAATCTGGGTGATATGGATAGACTAAAATTGGTCATCGGTTAGGGACTGATGTAGGTAGGTGATGTGGACATAGGAGTTCATTAAAGTATTATTTTTACTTGTATATATATGTCTGAAATGATTGATGATAAAAGTTAAGTGATCTGATATTTGGTGTTGGCATCATTTCTTTTACACAGTTCATTATTCATTCAACAAACATTTTAAAAGCTGCTCCTTGCCCTGTAGTATATGGACAGGGACAAAAGATTTAAAAAAAAAAAGCAGATCTTGCTTTCCAGAAGTCCAGCATTTAGTGAGAAAGACAACAGTGCAACTAACTCTGACACAGCCGAAGTCTAGTTCCCTGGCCTCAAGGTAATGTGTTTGAATTTGGACCTCTGAGAAGCTAGTCACTTTCTTTGTCCAAAGCCAGGTTAAGACCATTTCTGCACTGGAAAGACTTCATGTACTAGGCATCCCTTGGTGAATCACCTTAGTTGTTTCTTCATGTACTAGGCATCCCTTGGTGAATCACCTTAGTTGTTTACCCCTTCCATTCGCAGCAGTGAGCGAGGCCTGCAGGGGATAGGGTGGGTATAATTATGAAATGCAAGGTTCCTTTTCCTTAGCAGACTAGAATGTTCGGAAGAGGCTCGGCTCTAAGGGCTTCCTGAACCCTGGTGCTCCAGACTGGCTAGCTCTAGTTCAGACCAGGAGTCGACCAGCTAATGCCGAGAGGGTAGGAAGCATGGGTTTGTCTGCAGTTTACAGATTCAGGCAAGAAACTGAAGCTTGGGGAGTTGATATTAACCAACCCAAGGTCACACAGCTTGCTTTATTCATTTATAGCCTGCCTCATTCCAAGAAGGATTCCAGGCCATGAAGCCACACAGTAAGAAAATTCCTTGTGGTCCCTCTAACCATCCCAAGAAAAACAAGGCCATATTTTTTTTTTCTTTTTGAGCTTAAATGGTGCATAGTGTTTCAGTCAATATTACTGCATGGATAGCTCTAAATTTAAATTGAACAAAAGTGCTTATGTATGTCTCTGTTGGAATGTGTGGGAGTCATAAAGGAAATCTCTGTATTTGATTTCATAAAGTCATGAGCATTCTATAGTCGCTTGAGCCACACATGCCAGTGCCTGGTTGTGTGCATGAGAAAGTTCTTATTCATCACTGCACAGCTGGTGTGTTGTTTGTCATCATTATTCCTTATTCTTAATTACCAAAAGTGCACATGGGCTACAGACTGTAGATGGTGCCAAACCAAACCTCTAAAGTGGTTGAATTAATAGGTTTGGAGGAAGATTTATAATCCTTTGTAAATGATAGTAATTCTGTGTTATGTTCATAGAAAGAAACAGTGCACATCAGAAACTCACTCAAAATCTGGATCGTAATCTCAAGTATATTATTATTCTCTATATCTACCTCCTGTTCCCTTTTGTTTGTTGCTGAATCAACTTTGCTTTTTTTGTGTGTATTGAAAATGGAATTTATTTATAGGCTGTGCTTTTTTTTTTTTTCTTTTGCGGTACGTGGGCCTCTCACTGTTGTGGCCTCTCCCGTTGCGGAGCACAGGCTCCGGATGCGCAGGCTCAGTGGCCATGGCTCACGGGCCCAGCCGCTCCGCGGCATGTGGGATCTTCCTGGACCGGGGCACGAACCCGTGTCCCCTGCATCGGCAGGCGGACTCTCAACCACTGCGCCACCAGGGAAGCCCTTTTTTTTCTTTTTTTTAAGGTAATTTTTTTTTCCCCCACCTCAGCAGTAAGTAAAAGTGGAGACATTCTTTCTCCAGGGAAGGCTTCAAATGCTTGGTTTCTCTTTAGGTGGAATGTCATTTCTCTTTAGGTGGAATGTCGTTTCTCTTTAGGTGGAAATGAGGGAAATGACCACTAAGAGGATTAGTCATCATTTTCAAAATTTACTGAAGGTATTAAGTCATTTGTGATTAATGTGCTAATAAGCTCAGAGTCCGCTGTACTTATGGACAGATTGATGTAGAAAGGTCCTTGGAGTGCTAATTGCTTCATGTGTATAATCATTTTATTCCATGGTTCCTGCGGGATTGTTTCCTACAATGCCCAGGGCCACAAACACATCCACAGTTGAACTTTTTTGGAAGTCTGCTGTGGCTTTAGCCCAATTCCATGTAACTTAAAATTCTTTTGATTTTATTATTCAGATGAATCCAACCTATCGTAAATTGTTTATAGTTCTCCATTCTTGGCAGCTTTCCTGTTCATTACTCTAGGTCAGCGATTCTGAACCAGTTTTTATGCTTTATACCCCTTTGAATTTGAGAATTTGAAAGGTAACATCCCACTTTCTGAAAAAATCCAAATGCATATATGCCATTTGCGTATGACTTTAGGGCATATCCTAACACTGAAGAGACCTCAGTTAAGGAAGCCCTGCTCTAGGTGAAATTAACTTGGGTGGTATTGAAATAATGTAATAAAAACATGTGGCCCATTAATACAATATGCAGAGTGGGGGAAGTGAAGTTTATCAAGTTATAGTTTTCCACGTGTGATGGTTTATTACTTTTTACTTATGGTTTATTACTTTTTACCTATTGACTTTTTACTGGTAAGTACTTATGTATTTACCAGTATTATTTATCGTCCATTTATTATCTCAGACACATGCTTTCTGATGGCATAAAGGTAAAGGCAGATCTTTAAGAGTAAAGACAGATCTCAAAATATTGCAATATAAACCAAAAATAGGTTAAAAAAGGGAGAAAACCCTTTGGTATCAGCCAAATGGAGGAAAAGGCCTAGAGACCACCAAATGGAGTTTTCCAAAAATTGGCCTGGGCCATCTCTGTTTTACGCCTAACTTGACCTTCCACAGACGCGGTATGGGGCAGCCGCACATGCAATCCTCAGACTACCTCCTCGTGGAGGGAGGTGGAGGGAGACGGTCTAGGCAGCTTCAGGTAAAGATGTGCAATTTCCACAGAGGTTGAAGCTCCTCCTGGCCACCCAGCAATTCTGCTGCAGAGTGGTGGGGCATGACAGATCACACTCTGTCTCCGAGACACTCCAGGGTCAGTGATCTTCAGCAGTAACCAGAAAGTCAGAAAGAAGACTTCAAGATGAAAAGAGCTTCTGCAAAAGAAGAAGACAGGGGAAATGAACGCTGAGAGTAGGAGAGGAGTGTCGTTTGCCACCCTGATAACTTTCAGCATGAGCAGCTAGAAGTCATCCTCTCGTATGTGGTCCATCTTCTGCCTGGATAATGATGAGGAAGTGTTTGATAAACTGGCCACCTAAGACTGATGCTCCTGGTGGGGGCTGAAGGGCCAGGCCCTCTGCAGGAATCGTGTGTAGCCCAGGCAAGGGGAGTGAACACAGATACGGGCGTTTTGGCAAAACCGCAGAGATGAGGTCAGAGACTATACTGCATACAGGCCCTGGCTGAGTCCTTGTTCTCCCCATAACCATTGGTTAGGGATGGAATTGTATCGTCTCAAAATTCATATGTCAAAGCGCTAGCCTCCAGTGTGACTCTCTTTGGAGAGAGGTCTTTAAGGAGGTAATTTACGTTAAAGGATGTCAAAAGGATGGGGCCCTAATCTAATAGGGCTGCTGTCCTCATAAGAAGAGGAAGACACACCCAGGATGTGCACGTGCAGAGGAAAGGCCACGTGAGGACATAGTGAGGAGGAGACAGGTCTCAGAAGAAACCAGCCCTGCCGGCATCTTGGTCTTGGGCTTCCAGCCTCCAGAACTTTGAGAAATAGATTTCTGTGGTTCAAGCCACCTAGCTGTGGTATTCTGCTGTGGCAACCCTAGCAGATGAATCTGCTATTCTCTCAGGCTGCAGAACCCTGGGCAGGCAAAACTGTAGTGCACGGAAGAAGGAAACAGACATCCAAAACATGGGAAGAGATTCAAGGAGATGTCACCCGAAGTGTAGTGGTGTGAATAGAGAGTGTTCACAAAGCTGCCCATTTAAAACAGTATAATTGAAATCAACCTAAAATGTCCAGTGTGGAGTCTATGTGAATATATTGCAGCAGAAGGGGAAAAATGTAAACTGTAGATGAAGAATCTATTTCAGAAGAAATACTGATCTAAGGAAGAGGAGAAGTGAACTTACTAAGATTTATCTCTCTGGGAGAACTAAATATTCAGTAAAATGGGAGTTCAGAAATAAAGTGATGAAAATTTTTTTTAAAGGCGCATGCTGGGCTAAGAAAACAGACTGCTACCTCCAATGACATTTCCAAACAGATGAACAAATTAAAAATGGAAATGAATGGAATCAAAAATTAAAGAAACAAGTGATCATCATCAATGAAACAGTCCCATTCAATGAAAGGAGAGAGACAGATGGAAGAAGTCTGAGAAAACAGGAGACATGGAGGGTGAAGATAACCCAGTGCAAGAAAGATCCCAGGGATACAGAACCAAGTACATAGATACAAATAATTTTAATGATAAAAGTAAGAGGTTTTTTTTCTGAATCAAAGTGAGACCTTAATCTGATCAAAGTATTCACTGAATTGCAGGAAACATCAATTCTGAATTTTAAGTCATTCAGAATTATTCATATAGAGACAGAGTGTGGTTTCGTTATTGGATTTTTGAGGAAAAATCAAAATTCCACTGGGAGGACACATCTGGTTGCCTCATATTTTTATACAACAACTTGAAAAATAATAAAGCAGTGTTTATAAGTCTTGAGTGTCTCCTTTTGGCCACAACGAAAAATCGGACATTTCAGAAGGCAGAAAAAAAACGCAGACCACTTTTTCTGATCCATATCACTCTAAATCCAGAAAAATTTTAACAGTAATATTAATTTAATTTAACAGTAATTTAACAGTAATAACTATAGAAGCAAAAAAAAATGTCTCTGGTCATTTGGAAATTTAAAAACTTTCATGATTTGTGGATCAAAATAGAAATTAAAAAAAATTGTCCAATACCTAGAAAAATATTATGAAAACAGCACATTAAAACTTGGAGGATAGGGCAAAAATTATGTTCTGAGGGAAATTTATAACCTTAAATAACTAAGAAAGAATGAAATAAGATTCCACTCACCCACCTCCCCCTAAATTTGAAGAAAATAATAAATATAAAAAATGAAATTAATTAGAAAAAAAGATGGCTTTTATAAATACCTCCTACATTTTTGAGGGATTATGGAGCATAAAATAGATAAACCATTGGCTAAGTTAGTCGAGAAAAAAAGGGTGGGAGAGATGGCTTGCATATATAAATAGAAACAAATGTGGAAATGATCACAGATGCACGGTGTATAGAATTTTGAAAATCTGAATGAAATTAGTGAACTAATAATGAAAGAAACTGAGACATTTTTCAGAGTTACCATCTATTCCCTAAGAAGCACCAGGCTTAGATATTGTCACAGGTGAATGCATTTAAACTTGGAAGAAACAGTTAAATCTTTTGGTATTTGAACTGGTCCACAGCATAGCGAAGGAAAACTTCAAATTATTTTTGTGACGCCAGTAGGGCAGTAACAAAGCCTGTCAAAGATAAAGTTGTAGATCAATTTTACTTATGAATATTTATGCAGAGATCTTAAATAATACATTGGCAAATAACAGCAGCACTTTAAAGAGTATAATATTTCAATCTAAGCTGAGTTCATCCCTGAAATACAAGGGCAGCTCAGTATTAGGAGATACATTAATATAATACCGTATTACTAAGTCAAAGGAGAAAATCTTTCAGCAGATGCCTAAAAGCACTTGACAAAATTTACATAATTCCTAATAAAATAACAAAGCAGAAATTGTGGATACTTCCTTAAAGTGATTTAAAATGTGTATTTTAACCCTTAAGGTAGTATTTTTGTTTAATTGTTGAAATGCTTTAGATGTTGAAGTTCTGACTTGTTACTGATTAACTATTGTCCTAGGATTACTAAACAAGAAAAGAGAGGGGAAAAAAAAAAGGGTGATGTGAAAACTGGAAGGGGAAAATGTTGCATTATTTACAGATTGGATTGTGTACATGGATAGCCCAAGAGAACAGATTGAAGCACTCTTAGGTATACTAAAATGATTCATCGTGACAAAGGACTAAACGTAGTTACCCAAATCGATAGCTTCCTTATGTTACAAGAATCAGAAAATACAGTGGGAGAAGAGGCCGTATTCTTGGTGTCATTTGAAAAGATACACTACCCAAGTGTAGGCCTAAATCAAGAAAAGCTAAATCCCCCAAGTGTAAGCCTATATCAAGAGGTGAAGAACACCTACCTGATGAAAATTGTAAAGTTCCGCTAAGAAACGTGAGAGGAAATAAGTTGTCTTATATGTGGCTGATGAGAGTGTGAGTTCGTTCAGCCTTTCTGACATGGTTTGGCAGCATCCAGCAAAGATTAAAATGAGCTCCTGCTGTGAAGGTAACCTCTCTGCTACAAAATACTCTACAGGAACTTCCCCGGTGGTCCAGGGGTTAAGACTGCACTTCCACTGCAGGGGGCACGGGTTCGATCCCTGGTCAGGGAATTAGGATCCCGCATGCTGTGTGGTGCAGCCAACAAAACAAAACACACACACACACACGCCACACACAAATTTTTTTTTAAATTCCAATATTCTCAAAATTTTGCAAAAATGTAGAAGATGTTTACTGCCACGTGTGTCTCTCAGTAAAAAAATAGAAACAGATAGCCTTCAGTGGCAGGAAGAAGGTTAAATAAATTATGTGATGACCATAAGAAGAAACATATGGTAGCCCATTAAAAGAACGAGGTAGATATGTAAATACTGATACTGGTTGTGGTGGACTCAATCATCCAGGCCCTTGAGCACTGGTGGGACCTGCTTGATTCTAACCAATAGGACCCAAGGTGATGGGATTCTTTCACAAGATTGTTTGGTTATGTAAGACTCCATGGGAGCAGACTGGGGAGAGATTCCCCCGCTGGCCTGAAAGAAGCAAATAGCCATGCTGTGAACTGCTTTCGGAGAGGGCCACATGGCAGGAAGCTGCAGGTGACCTCCAGCCCCTTGTCAGCAAGAAGTCAGGACTTCAGTCCTCCAACTGCAAGGAAATGAATTCTGCCAGTGACCCAAATGAGCTTGGAAGCAGATTCATCCCTAGTGGAGCCTCTCTAACGCAGGCTCGCGGACACCTTGATAACAGCCTTGTGAGCTGAGGACTTGAGCAGAGACCCCAGTTAAGATGTGTCTGGGCTCTTGACACCTGGAAACTTTGAGATAATTGAAAGCTTTGTTATATATAACAAGAATTAGAAAACACAATAGTAGTAAATATATTGTTTTCAGCCTGTGAGTTTGTGGTCATTTGTTACACAGCAATAGTAAATGAATACACTGAAATTGAATGATCTCCAAGACACTGGCATCCTGTCTCACTGTGAATTAAATTAAAAAATCACTTGCTATTTACTGATCCAGTTTCCCTTTCATACCCTCATGCACTGCACTCCAGTCATCCTGGCCTCTTTGGTATTCCTGGAACATGCATGGTACATTTCTACCCTAGGGCCTCTGCATTTGTTCATTTATTTCCAGTGTCTAGAATGTTGCATGTCCCATAATAGGTATTCAGTTAATAGTTGAATGGATAATTCAAAATTGGCGGTCTGGTGGTTAAGACGCCACACTTCCAATGCAGGGGACGTGAGTTCGATCCCTGGCCGGGGAACTAAGGTCCCACGCGCCCCATGGCATGGCCAAAAATACTAAAAAATAATTGAAGTGATGCACCATATCTCTATGGTGATCCTTTGTGTGTTAAAATACATAAATAGAAATTATATATGCATGCAGGCATATGCATAGGTAACTTTTAAAGTTTTCTTAGCAAAAAAGTCTAAAAAAATAGAAAAACTGCTGACACAACGATTACCTTGGTGGGGAGGAGGGGACTTAGTATTTTTCCAGTATTCTTTGTGTGTCAGTATCGTCATCAACAGTGTTAGCAGGGTGGGGAGATGATGGCTCATTTGTAGTTTTCTTTTTAGACTTAAAAAATAATAAGCCAACTACCACACACTTAAATTTATATTACAAAATAAACACACTAGTTCTGTATCTCAGTGTAAAAATATCTGTCAGTTTGACTATATATTGGATAAAGCTGGAAATTGCTGGAGAGATCGGGTTTCAGTTTGAAGAAACATTAAAAATGCGTCTGAACCTTTTTTGAGTCCTTCCATTCTTCCATGTCCTTCCTTTGTAGTAAATGAAGCCCCTGTGTGGCCATCTTGTCCTCAGATGACAAAGACTTGAAGCAGTCCTGGGAGAAATAGCGGTATTTATGATCTATTTAACACGTTATATTGATTGTGAAGCGGTTATATCTTGAAGTTACTTTGGGATGGTTATATTCCTCATATCATAGCTGGTTCTGCACATGATACCAGATGAAAAAGGAAATAAATGTGTCTCTTTGTGGCCTGTCAAAGAGGGCCACAAATTCTCACTTCTCCCATCGAGACTGGAGAATCAGTGTCTCCTTCTCTTAAATCTTGATGGACCCTGAGATTGCTTTGATCATTAGACTACGGCAGAAGTGACTCAGAGCTGTGGCTTGAAGAGACTGACCCCTTCATTCCTCTTGGATACTGCTTCTGGGGGAAGCCAGCCGCCATGGAGGAAGTCCAGCCATCCCGAGAATGGCAAGCTGTGAGGAGGCCCTGGCTCACCATGGGCAGAGGCTGCATAGCAGAGAGGTGGAGATGCCCAGCCAGCCCCAGCTGCTCCAACCTGCCCATCCCAGGCATCATCCCAGACGCCACTGGACCAAACTGAGGAACCCCACTGACAACCAAAACTGGGGTTTCACACTTAGGGCCCATTCATGTCCCAGCGTGTCCAGCCATTAGCCAGACCCCATGAGGCTGATCGGGCCTGCTGGGCCATGTCCAGATTCCTGGGCTGGAGAATGAGGAGTGTAATTCAACAGAGGTTGTTGGAAACCGTTCAGCTCTGGAGAGGTCTGTTTTGTGGTGTTATGTGGTATCCCACTATTTTGGTGAAAATGATTTTTGGTTCAGTGAGTCCCTTTCCCTGTTGCCTTCCAGAGGAGTGTGCTTTTAGGTGAAAAAGGGAATATTTCAAAAAAAAATTTTTATTAATTTTTATTGCAGTATAGTTGCTTAACAGTGTTTTGTTAGATTCTGCTGTGCAGCAAAGTGAATCAGTTATACGTATACGTATATCCCCTCTTTTTTAGATTTCCTTCCCATTTAGGTCACCACAGAGCACTGAGTAGAGTTCCTTGTGCTATACAGCAGGTTCTCATTAGTTATCTATTTTTTATATTTTAGTGTATATATGTCAATCCTAATTTCCCAATTCATCCCACCCTCCTTCCCCCTTGGTATCCATACGTTTGTTCTCTACATCTGTGTCTCTATTTCTGCTTTGCAAGAAAGTTCATCTGTACCATTTTTTTTTAGATTCCACATATAAGCGATATTATACGATATTGGTTTTTCTCTTTCTGACTTACTTCACTCTGCATGATAGTCTCTAGTTCTATCCATGACTCTGCAGATGGCACTATTTCGTTCCTCCTTATCGCTGAGTAATATTCCATTGTATACATGTAACACATCTTTATCCATTCGTCTGTCGATGGGCATTTAGGTTGCTTCCATGACCAGGCTATTGTAAATAGTGCTGCAATGAACACTGGGATGCATGTGTCCTTTTTTTCTTTTTAACATCTTTATTGGAGTATAATTGCTTTACAATGGTGTGTTAGTTTCTGCTTTATAACAAAGTGAATCAGCTATATGTATACATATATCCCCATATCCCTTCCCTCTTGCGTCTCCCTCCCACCCTCCCTATCTCACCCCTCTAGGTGGACACAAAGCACCGAGCTGATCTTCCTGTGCTCTGCGGCTGCTTCCCACTAGCTATCTGTTTTACGTTTGGTAGTGTATATATGTCCATGCCACTCTCTCACTTCGTCCCAGCTTACCCGTCCCCCTCCCCATGTCCTGAAGTCCATTCTCTGCATCTGCGTCTTTATTCCTGTCCTGCCCCTAGGTACTTCAGAAGCTTTTTTTTTTTTTTTTTAGATTCCATATATATGTGTTAGCATATGGTATTTGTTTTTCTCTTTGTGGCTTTCTTCACTCTGTATGACAGACTCTAGCTCCATCCACCTCACTACAAATAACTCAGTTTTGTTTCTTTTTATGGCTGAGTAATATTCCATTGTATATATGTGCCACATCTTCTTTATCCATTCATCTGTCAGTGGACACTTAGGTTGCTTCCATGTCCTGGCTATTGTAAATAGAGCTGCAATGAACATTGTGGTACATGACTCTTTTCGAATTATGGTTTTCTCAGGGTATATGCCCAGTAGTGGGATTGCTGGGTCATACAGTAGTTCTATTTTTAGTTTTTTTAAGGAACCTCCATACTATTCTCCATAGTGGCTATATCAATTTACATTCCCACCAACAGTGCAAGAGGGTTCCCTTTTCTCCACACCCTCTCCAGCATTTATTGTTTGTAGATTTTTTGATGATGGCCATTCTGACTGATGTGAGGTGATATCTCATTGTAGTTTTGACTTGCATTTCTCTAATGATTAGTGATGTTGAGCATCCTTTCATGTGTTTGTTGGAAATCTGTATATGTTCTTTGGAGAAATGTCTATTTAGGTCTTCTGCCCATTTTTTGATTGGGTTGTTTGTTTTTTTGATATTGAGCTGCATGAGCCGCTTGTGAATTTTGGAGATTAATCCTTTGTCAGTTGCTTCATTTGCAAGTATTTTCTCCCATTCTGAGGGTTGTCCCTTCATCTTGTTTATAGTTTCCTTTGCTGTGCAGCAGCTTTTAAGTTTCATTAGGTCCCATTTGTTTATTTTTGTTCTTATTAGCATTTCTCTAGGAGGTGGGTCAAAAAGGATCTTGCTGTGACTTATGTCATAGAGTGTTCTGCCTATGTTTTCCTCTAAGAGTTTGATAGTGTCTGGCCTTATATTTAGGTCTTTAATCCGTTTTGAGTTTATTTTTGTGTATTGTGTTAGGGAGTGTTCTAATTACATCCTTTTACATGTAGCTATCCAGTTTTCCCAGCACCACTTATTGAAGAGGCTGTCTTTTCTCCAGTGTATATTCTTGCCTCCTTTATCAAAGATAAGGTGACCATATGTGCGTGGGTTTATCTCTGGGCTTTCTATCCTGTTCCATTGATCTATATTTCTGTTTCTGTGCCAGTACCATACTGTCTTGATCACTGTAGCTTTGTAGTATAGTCTGAAGTCAGGGAGCCTGATTCTTCCAGCTCCATTTTTCTTCTTCTTCTGGGATCCCTATCATTCAAATGTTGGTGAGTTTAATGTTGTCCCAGAGGCCTCTAAGACTGTCCTCAATTCTTTTCATTCTTTTTTCTTTATTCTGCTCTGCAGCAATTATTTCCACTATTTTATTTTCCTGGTCACTTATCCATTCTTCTGCCTCAGTTATTCTGCTATTGATTCCTTCTAGAGAATTTTTAACTTCATTTATTATCTTGTTCATCATTGTTTGTTTGTTCTTTAGTTCTTCTAGGTCCTTGTTAAACGTTTCTTGTATTTTCGCCATTCTCTTCCAAGATTTTGGGTCATCTTTACTATCATTACTCTGAATTCTTTTCCAGGTAGACTGCGCATTTCCTCTTTATTTGTTTGGTCTGCTGGGTTTTTACCTTGCTCCTTCATCTGCTGTTTGTTTCCCTGTCTTCTCATTTTGCTTAACATACTGTGTTTGGGGTCTCCTTTTTGCAGCCTGCAGGTTCGTAGTTCCTGTCATTTTTGGTGTCTGCCCCCAGTGGGTAAGGTTGGTTCATTGGGTTGTGTATGGTTCCTGGTGGAGGGGACTAGTGCCTGTGTTCTTATGGATGAGGCTGGATCTTGTGTTTCTAGTGATCAGGACTGTGTCCGGTGGTGTGTTTTGGGGTGTCTGTCACCGTATTATGACTTTAAGGAGCCTCTCTGCTAATGTGTGGGATTGTGTTCCTGTCTTGCTAGTTGTTTGGCATAGGGTATCCAGCACTGTAGCTTGCTGGTTGTTGAGTGGAGCTGGTTCTTAGCTTTGAGATGGAGATCTCTGGGAGAGCTTTCGCCGTTTGATATTACATGGAGCTGGGAGGTCTCTTGTGGACCAATGTCCTGAACTCGGCTCTCCCACCTCAGAGGCTCAGGCCTGCCACCCAACCGGAGCAACAAGACTCTGTCAGCCACATGGCTCAGAAGAAAAGGGAGAAAAAAAGAAAGAAAGAATAAAATAAAATTTAAAAAGTTATTAAACTAAAAAATACACACCCACAAAAAGAGAAAAAGGAAAAATATATATATAAAAGTAGGAGGAAGAGAGCAACCAAATCAATAAACAAATCTACCAATGATAATAAACTCTAACTACTAAGCCAAGATAAAAATAAAACCAGAAACAAATTAGATGCAAACCCCAAGTCTACAGTTGCTCCCAAAGTCCACCGCCTCAATTTTGGGATGATTCGTTGTCTATTCAGGTATTCCAGATACGCAGCCTACTTCAAGTTGATTGTGGAGATTTAATCCACTGCTCCTGAGGCTGCTGGGAGAAATTTCCCTTTCTCTTCTTTGTTCACACAGCTCCTGGGATTCAGCTTTGGATTGGCCCTGCCTCTGTGTGTAGTTTGCCTGAGGGTGTCTGTCCCCCACCCCCACCCCCACCCCACCCCCACCCCCCCGCAGACAGGACGGGGCTAAAGTAGCAGCTGATTAGGGGCCTCTGGCTCACTCATGCGGGGTGCGGGGGAGGGAGGCGTACGGAATGCAGGTGAGCTTGCGGCGGCAGAGGCCTGCGTGACGTTGCACCAGCCTGAGGCGCACAGTGTGTTTTCCCCGGGAAGTTGTCCCTGGATCATGGGACCCTGGCAGGGGCGGGCTGCACAGGCTCCTGGGAGGGGAGGTGTGGATAGTGACCTGTGCTCGCACACAGGCTTCTTGGTGGCTGCAGTAGCAGCCTTAGTGTCTCATACCCGTCTCTGGTGTCCGGGCTGATAGCTGTTGCTCGTGCCCTCTTCTGGAGCTAATTTAGGTGGTGCTCTGAATCCCCTCTCCTCGTGCACTGCGGAACAATGGTCTCTTGCCTCTTAGGCAGTTCCAGACTCTTTTCCGGACTCCCTCCTGGCTAGCCGTGGTGCGCTAGCCCCCTTCAGGCTGTGTTCACGCAGCCAACCCCAGTCCTCACCCTGGGGTCTGACCTCCGAAGCCCGAGCCTCAGCTCCCAGCCCCGCCCGCCCCGGCCGGTGAGCAGACAAGCCTCTCGGGCTGGTGAGTGCCGGTCGGCATCGATCCTCTGTGCGGGAATCTCTCCGCTTTGCCCTCCACACCCCTGTTGCTGTGCTCTCCTCCGTGGCTCCGAAGCTTTCCCGCCTCCGCCACCCGCAGTCTCTGCCCACGAAAGGGCTTCCTAGTGTGTGGAAACCTTTCCTCCTTCACGGCTCCTTCTCACTACTGCAGGTCCCATCCCTATTCTTTTGTCTCTGTTTTTTCTTTTTCCTTTTGCCCTATCCAGGTACATGGGGGAGTTTCTTGCCTTTTGGGAGGTCTGAAGTCTTCTGCCAGCATTCAGTAGGTGTTCTGTAGGAGTTGTTCCACATGTATATGTATTTCTGATGTATTTTTGGGGAGGAAGTTGATCTCCACGTCTTACATGTGCCATCTTGAAGGTCTCCACATGTATCTTTTTGAATTATGGTTTTCTCCGGGTATATGCCCAGGAGCAGAATTGCTGGATCATACAGTACCTCTGTTTTTAGTTTTTTGAGAAACCTTCATGCTTTTCTCCTTAGTGGCTATACCAATTTACATTCCCACCAACAGTGTAGGAGTGTTCTGAAACGGGAATATTTTTAAAGGTTATGTATTTACAGAACAAATGTTATATGCATCTTTCATACAATAAAAGTTGTAAAGATGAAAATACAGTGCCAGTTCTGCAGGTCATCAGTTATCTTCTCATAGTATTCTCCCCATATTGACAGCAATTTTAGAGCTCTCACTACCTGGCTAAGTTTCCACCTTCTCTGCCCTCCTGTCTCTCCCATCCTTTCCCCACACATGGACTTGACTTCACAGTGGAACTCTCAGGTCTTCTTGGGAATAGTACTCAGTACGGCTATAGCACCTGTATAGTCTTTTTGTGTGTGTCTGCATGTTTTTGCATACTGTGATATAGGAAAATCAGGTTAAAATGCCAGTAGGTGCTGTGGCTCTTAGGAAACTTCTAGGAGGCTATTATGCTCTTGGATATGTCTCTGGAATAATTATAAAGTTAGTATTTCTGGGGGCCAAATAAGGATGACTTTATGATGAATATATTTATGAAATTATAACGGTTTACAGAGCCTTTTCATGTACTTGTTAATATATGGCATGTTCTTTTTTGGGAAAGAGAAAACCAGGTTAAGAGGTATATTAAGATGAGATTACTCCCCGAACAGCCTAGGTCCCTCCTTTGACATGTTAATAACTGTGCACTGCCGATGAAATCAGAACTCTGAATGTGGCCGACTTGGGGTCGGGAACGAAGGGAGTTCAAGTCCCGGCATGGCACAGGCTGTGTTTATCAGGGATTCGGAAAGGTTGCCCTGTCGGCAGAGAAGGGTGACAGCGCAGCTTGACATGCTGGCTTCTGTATTGAGAAGGCTGAGTCATTTGGCTCACATAGCTTGGTGAGTGAGAATGTCTTCGGGGGATGGGCATGTATTTTGTCACCCGTAGATGCACGGGTCAGCTATTCGAGCCCTGCATGTAGCATTTGAACCTCTTTTGGAATACCCCTATTCTTACCTTGTAAAACTTTGGTGACACGGAACTCAGTATCTCCCAAGTTGACCTGCTCAGCAGTTGTGCAACTTCACCCGTCCAGAAAGTTGTTTCCCCTCATATTCAGCTGACATGTGCCTGTTTATAATCTCAACTCATTAGCCCCAGTTTAACCTCTGGGCCAAGTACAAGGTGAATCCCTCTTCCACATGAGAGTGTTTTTAGTATCTGAGAATTGGTACAGCACCCGTTGGATTTCTTTTGGGGTCCTTCACTTGTACGACTTTGTTTTGAATTTCCTACCTTCCTGGTTACATTCTTTGATGTGGTTTATAATAAGAAATATACATTTGGTCTTTGTCCACAGTGCCTGGCTCCCAGCTCCCAGAACCCTTGGAGTTTCCTGAGCGATAAGAGCAGTAGGCGCATCTTTGTTATATTTCGCTTCTCATTTCTCGTCCTCAGTTCCTGAAGTCCCTTCAGGGCTATAAAGATGAAATGGGTGTCTTCCTATTCATGACAAGGCCCTTTGCACCACGACTGGGCTTATGTTAATTAGATGACTTTTGGAAAGCACCTAAGGGTGGGGGCAGATTGCCAGAGAATCAGCCATGAATAAAGGATTGGAATGTTCATTCCCACCCCCGGATTTGGGGGGAGCGAAGAGGGGCTGGGGGTTGAATCAATCACCAATGGCCAGTGGTTTTTTTGTTTTGTTTTGTTTTGTTTTTTTTGCGGTACGCAGGCCTCTCACTGTTGTGGCCTCTCCTGTTGCGGAGCACAGGCTCCGGATGCGCAGGCTCAGTGGCCGTGGCTCACGGGCCCAGCCGCTCCGCGGCATGTGGGATCTTCCCGGAACGGGGCACGAACCCGTGTCCCCTGCATCAGCAGGCGGACTCTCAACTACTGTGCCACCAGGGAAGCCCTCTCTGGTTGTTTTATCCTGACTGTTCTCTGTCCTTCCAATTAAAGGAATACACTTAACGCATCATTGCACTTTTCATCATGATTGGAAGCCTTTGTGTCAAAGCTGGTCCTAGGCGAAGTGTGATCAGTTGAGGGAAATCTTCCTTTTTTGGCATTTCAAACACAACTGCAAATGACAGAGGGTGAGCGAGTTCCAAACTGAGGTGGAATCCAAGAATCTAAGCATTAACCTTTTGAGATGTTCCTTGTAAGGTGCAGGAACTCGGTATAGTTGATGCTTTCATCATATTTAAGACTTACAAAAATAAATCGTACACACTGAAAGAAAGGCTGCTGTCGGCCCTCAGTATGTGTGACCTTCACATAACCTTGAGTTGGCAGGCATGAGGGTCTATCTAAACATTGGGCTGTTTGGAATGCTCTTAAAATTATGCACGACTATCTCCTAAACTCCTAATTAGAAACGTTTCAATTGGGGGGTAAAATCTAGCTGAGTCCTAATGTGTTTAGAAATCGAATCCTGCCCAAAGCTTATTCCTAACAGATGCATATAGCAGAGGTCACCTCTCACGTGTAATTAGGGACTGCATACTGGTAAATTCTAGGAACCTGGACCCCAGATACAGTTGTCCTGATGCATTGACTTCTTTAAAATGACACAGATGTTGCACGGGAAGAAAAAACTCTGATAAATAGTCATCAACATTTTAACTGAAATGTCTCTGTGTGTGGGATGATGGGTGGTTTTCATCTTTAAAGAGTTTTTTTTTTGGTGTTTATCAGGATTTCTGCAAGGAATGTAATATGTTATCACTTTTGTAACATGGATAAATTATAATTTGAAAGAAATGTATTATTAAAAAATGAAAACCAAACTAGCCCCATAAATTTTAGGAGCAGTAATTAAATATGAAGGTTGAAACCACACTCCACCCCTCCCCATGCAGCTTGTCATAAAGTCCCACCATTGACCACCTTCAAAACATGGTTTTGCTTTAAGGCATTTTATTTTTCTGATCGCTAAAATGGGAGGAAAAAAAAAAAACCGTGTTGCATTCTCTCTTAAATATGTAGGCCATGCCTGGGGGCGTACATACTTGGAAAAAGATTTCAGATGATTCTGATAAATATAATCATATATATGTCTTCAGGAGATGTTTTCTTCACTGATCAAAATTCACACATTTCCTTTTGTGGAATTAATAGGTCCAGGGCTTGTTTTTCTTTCCAGGGAAATGTTCATTCCTGCCTACCCAAATAACTAGGGGTCATGGCTTATATGCCAAAGGGAAAAAATGTCATTTACCTTGAAAATTTCATAAGATGATGAGTCGGTTTTAAATGTGTTTACTCATATTCAGTTTAAAGATTCACAAGGAACATTGAGGGAGAGTCCTGCTTTTGTCATGGCCAGAGCTAGCCCTGGCTGGGGGAGGCCTCTTTTTGCGGACCCCCAGGCCTTTGGGGACTGCAGATGCTAGGCCTCCTGTGTTCTGATCCTCTGTGCCGCCGTTAGGACCACATGTTTCTAAGGCAGGCTTGGAGTCTGGAAAGACGAACAGTGGCAAAGAGAGAAAAAAAAGAACTTCGGAAGAAGTTGTACACCAAAATTGAAAGAGGAGGAAAAGAAAAACAAAGGAGTATCATGTATGGAGTGTGCCTTATCGTTGACACGGAGTATGTTTCTTTAATGTTATTCTAGATTTCTATCGCAGAAGTGTCAGCTTTTTGTTTGCGTGTGAGTGAAGGACACATTGATCGGGGGAAAAAGTTCTAGCTAAGCACTGGTTCTTTGTTCAGTGAAGAATACTTGTAGACATTTGTGTTAGGAAAGTCAGGTTACAGCTGTGTTTAGGAACGTGTTTTCTTCTGACTTCAGAAAGTGTATGCTTGCGTTTCCCAAATGCTTGCAGGTACAAATTGATAAAAACCGCACTGGAGTGTTTTTAAAGGTTTGTAAACCAAAAAACAACATTTTATAACTGGGAATATGTGTTTGCACCATGAATGTAAGAGTGATGCAACTTTGGCTTAATTAGGAGAGGTTCACCTCATGAGCTGATTGGGGAGAAAGTTACTCCATGAGCCTATGTGAATTTCTTTAATACCACTTGGTTCCAGTATGTTATCAAAGTTATTATTATTATTACTGTTATTATTACCGCTTTTGGTCTTTGTTGAACATTAGGAAGACCAGGGCACTGATGCTGTATCCACAGTTTATGTCACTGAAAATGCCCATGGTTTGGGGTGGGTAGTTCTGAGGTACATTCCATTTAATAAAGTCTTGTTGATAAAGGTTATCATTTACTGAAAGCTTGAAGTCAAGACCCAAAGTCAGTTATGTATTCTCCTCTATTTAGTGCACAGGGAACTGCAGAAATCACTATGTATATCCCATTAGGACTTGGGAAGGGGTCGGAAAATGTCTCCAGAAATTAAAGTTGGAAACTTAGAAAGAAAAAGAAAAACAGGAACTCTGCCAATTGATAAATTGGTTGTAAACCAAATTTAGTTTCTTTTTTTTTTTTTTCTTTCGGTTGTAAACCAAAATTGAAGTTGTTCTTCATAAAGCTCATGGCGGGCTTCCCTGGTGGCGCAGTGGTTAAGAATCCACCTGCCAGTGCAGGGGACCCAGGTCCAATCCCTGGTCTGGGAAGGTCCCACATGCCACGGAGCAACTAAGCCCGTGTGCCACAACTACTGAGCCTGTGCTCTAGAGCCCGTGATCCACAACAAGAGAAGCCACTGCAATGAGAAGCCCTTACACCGCAATGAAGAGTAGCCCCCGCTCGCCGCAACTAGAGAAAGCCCGCACACAGCAACAAAGACCCAATGCAGCCAAAAATAAATGTTAAAAAAAAAAAAAAAAGGCTCATGGTAAGTCAGGGCCGCTGTCAAGCCGGAGCCTGTGGGATGGATGCCCATTGGGCTGGCTGTCTCTCCTGCCCACTTCCCCTCTCTCATTCTTCCTGGCTGCCCTTCTCCCTCTCCCCTGTGATGTAATGGAAATGGTTTCATGCTGACGGGCGTCAGCAGGGCTCCGAACAAGACCCTGTAACATGCTCCTGTGTCAGCCTCACAGCTCTGTGTGTTGAGGCTTGTGTCCGATAATGCATGTGAGAGCACTTAGAGGAATTTCAGCCACCGAACAAAAACCTCCCCTGATGAGGAAGTACATTCCTGTTGGAGTCCTGTTGGAGAGAAAGGGCTGGTGCCAGCAAGATGGGAGATAGCAGTGGACGTTGAGACCTTGGTCCGGGAACAAAGCCTGGGTCTGCCGCTGGTCGTGGTCTGAATGTGAGCAAATCTTTAGCCACAGGGCCTCAGTTTGTTCCCCTGTGAAATACAGGGGTGGCTGAAATTATAACTAGGAGGCTTTTCAGCTCTGAGATTCTGAGTTTGGATGAACGAGAACAAACATGAAGCCTTAGACTGTTTCCAGCGTCTAGCCTGAACCCAACTGTTGTCTCACTGTCAGTTGCTATCATTAACTCTAGTTAAAGTTTTCTATAAAAGACCCATATTTAGTCACGGGGTAGTGCTGATTCAAGGACAGACAACTGGAAAGGTTTCAGAGCTTTCAGTGGACTGTTCCCACCATAGCTAAACTCTGAAGTTATGCTGTAGATGGAGGGTTCAGGCTACCTTGGAGGCAACTTAAGAGTCATACAGCCCCAAGGTAACGAGTATTTGTCTAAACACACTAGAGACTCTGAAGCTGAAAGAAATATTTGGCCATTTTGTATTTATGTGTTTTATTTTATTTTTTAAGGTCATGTAATTTTATTAAAATTTTTTTTAATTTTTATTTTTTATTCAATTTTTAAAGGTGACCCTCCATTTACAGCTATTACAAAATACTGGCTCTTTTCCCTGTGTAGTACAACATATCTTTGTAGCTCATTTTATACCCAATAGTTTGTACCTCTTAATCCTCTACCCCTGGATTGTCCTTCTCCCCTTCCCTCTCCCCACTGGTAACCACTAGTTTGTTCTCTGTGTCTGTGAGTCTGTGTCCTTTTTGTTGTATTCCTTAGTTTGTTGTATTTTTAATTTTTTTAATTTTTTAACTTTATTGGAATATAGTTGATTTACAATGTTGAGTTAGTTTCAGGTGTACAGCAATATCATGATGTATTTTAGAAAGAGATTGGAAATTTTATTTTTCCCTTCTTTCCATGTTAAAGGTTTACTAAGGGGAGTATGCATTAATTTCCAACTGTCTTCTGGCTGTACCTCTGTTATGGGTCACGTAGTTATGAGAGATATGACATCACCAAAGAGGACATAATATGAATGGGGCTTAATACGAGTGTGTAATATCGGAGGCAGGCGGGCATGGTGACCAAGACATGCACGCTGGAATCAGGAAATCTGGGTTCAAATCTTTGTAAGTCAAGTACTTGGCATAATGTCAGCCATAGTGCAAGTACCCAATAGTTGCAACTGTCATTGTTCAAGATGACAGGAATATACAAACATATTAGTAATCTTCTAATCACAAGAAACACCACTGAACTCTTCTGGAGAAACAGCTTTTTAGAAAAGAACGACCTCATTCCCCTTAATTTCCTTTACCCATAGTATTTATTAATTCAGCTGAACCAAATGCTGTAGGTTTGAGTTGGGTACTAAAGTGAAATTTGCAGAGCCCATTCTTGTTTCCTATTCTTTGCAAAGTATTTCCAGCAGAGGTGGACCGGTCATTTCCACATGTGGCCCCTGGTAGCAGAGCGCGATGGAAGGACTTGGGGAGGTGTTTATATGTATGGCTGCGTCCCGTGGGCATAAACATCCAGTTGTTGTGTGTAAGGAATCTGTGACTCTGAGCAATAGTGCCAGACTTTGTTTATGCTAGCACTCTTCAGAGACCTGAATAAGCGCTTCCTTACCTGACACCTACGTGTGGAGTTTTGTTTTTTGTCATTGGATTGTCTGGTTTGAGTTTTTCTTACATTGTAAATACGTAGGTGAAGTGAAGAAATTTTCTACCCTGAAAAAAATAAGTTTTGAGTAGACTTGATCTATTCCTTAAGGTAATTTCATCTTTTGCCCCAGAACAAAGGTGACATGATGTAGGGAAGTTAGGAGAGTCACACAATTCTGGAAGGAGACCTGGGTGCTAGGGGAATTTGCATCCATGCCATGGTTCTAGAATTGGAAAATCAGTGTTATATTTAAAGAAGACACACATTGGCTACACAGAACAAGATCAGCTAACTTCTAACTTCTAGAATCAGATTGCCAAGAAAGAAGACCAAATTTTAAAGTAAATAATTTACTGTTTCCTCCTCTTCTGAATTTAAAAAGAGTATCTTTTAAAATCATTTCTGATGTTTCAGAGAGAACCATGAGAGCATAGCTTTGTATCAATAGCTTTAAAAAAAAGAGAATTGAGAACTGAGGTTGATGCATTGGCAGACAAGGTTAAATGCATATAAAAGGTAATGCATTCTTGAAACATCTAGAAGAACATAGCACAATGATGGTGAGTCTATAATCTCCAGGTTTACTCTTTCTAAACAAATATGGAACAGTATAATTGGTGATTTTTCCCCTAAGAATTAAATTTTGTTTGTTTTTTCAACTGGCAGCGGGGGCTTTGGAATCAGAGTCGAGAGTTAAGATACCAACTGTGCCATCTTCACACTGTGGAGACTTGGGCTGATTGTTTAATCTTTGAGCTTTTATTATTTTAAACTGTGAAGAGCAATACATACCTCAGAGGTTCTTGAGGATATTGAAGTGCTTTAGAGAAAGCCTACCACCTAGTAGGTGTTTATTAAGTAATGAATGATAGAGAAAGTAATTTAAATCTCAAATTTCAGTGCTGAAATGCGGAAGTAAATACACAAAACAACTGTGTGATTCTAGGTGACTTTGGAATTTTGACAAGAGCCTCTGTTTATTGCTTCCCTTTAGTCCATTTCTTGATGAGTTTTTCTGAAAACACTTTTGATTAACTAAACACTGAATTTGAGGAAGTCAAGACCTCAAGAAATTAATGACCTCTCAAAACAGTGGTTTAGTAGAGTAACAAGGGTCTGCATCCATTTTTATTATCACTATTTACTGGATGTGATCATATTTACAAATAGAATAGCTACCATTTACTTCTGGTTACTATGTACCAAGTGCTGTACCAAATACTTTATGAATGTCTCATTTAATCCCGGTAATAACTTGAGACATAAGTATTATGGCTCTCACTATATAAATGAGAAGATGAGATACACTCTTTTAATAATATGTCTAAGCCTCCATAGCTGGGAAGACTTAAAAGCCAGGATAGTACCTTTTCAAGTTAGCATCTGTGCTTTGGAACCACCTAATTTGATGATAGGTTAGCTCTTTGAAATGCTAATACACATAGAATTTTTTGAGGGAATGGTTGGTCTTTAGAAGCTTTGAAATATTTCATGCCTGATTAGGACTTGGGAAGATCCAAGGGATTGATTGCATATGTCCAGTGCCACTTTTTTTTTTTTTTTGCGGTACACGGGCCTCTCACTGTTGTGGCTTCTCCCGTTGCGGAGCACAGGCTCCGGACACGCAGGCTCACGGCCATGGTTCACGGGCCCAGATGCTCTGCAGCATGTGGGATCTTCCCGGACCGGGGCACGAACCCGTGTCCCCTGCATTGGCAGGTGGACTCTCAACCACTGCGCCACCAGGGAAGCCCCAGTGCCACTTTTTTTGAACTAATTTTTCTGGTGTTTCAATTTAGATTTTGGTCCATCCAAGACAAGTACAGAATGCTGTGGAATGACTGCCTAATGGGTATTTCTCAGCCTTGCCTATACAAAAGAATCACCTGGGGAGCTTTAAAATACAAACCACAGAAAAACAAAACAACCCCCCCCCCAAGCCCAGTCCCCATTCCTAGATATTCTCCCCCCTCCAGTTTTATTGAGATATAATTGACATATAACATTGTATTAGTTGAAGGTGTACAACATAATGATTTGATATGGGTATATATTGTGAAAAATTACCCCAATAAATTTAGTTACCATCCATCATCACCTCACGTAGTTACAAATTTTTTTTTCTTGTGATGAGAAGTTTTAAGATGTATTCTCTTAGCAACTTTCAAGTATATAATATAGTGCTGGGAACTGTGTTCACCATGCTGGACGTTACATCCCCAGAACCTATTTATCATATAACTGGAAGAAGTTTGTACATTTTGGCCACCTTCATCCATCCCCAGAGCTGCCTCTGGTAACCACCAATCTGCAGTCTGTTCTTTGTTTCTATGAGTTTTTTTTTTTTTCTTTTTTAAGATTCCACATATAAGTGACATCATAAAGTGTCGTCCTTCTCTGTCTGACTTATTTCACTGAGGTTGAAGGTGCATGCATGCTGTTGCATGTAGCAGGACTTTCTTCTGTTTGATGGCTCAATAATAGTTTCCTAGACACTCTGATGTAAACTGAACGATGTCATAAGTCTTCTGGAGGCTTCTGGAGGCCCAGCTCTGGGATGTCTCAGATCAGCCCCCCAGGAACATTGGAGTCACACTCCTGGGTCCCGGTTTGCTTGGTATTCTGGCTCTGCAGACCGGGGCTGCTCTCACACCTTACTACCCTCACCCTCACTCTGTGTGGTGGTGGAGGAGAGTGGGGCAGGGAGGGGAAACCATGGTCAGCATTGTCATCATTCCAGTCAGTGCGATCTTCCAGGAAGGGCTGCTCGGAAGGTTATCAGCTATCCAGTGCCGGTTCTTGGGATATAACCTTTCCACTGTTTATTTATACTTTGGATATATTGGCTCTGTGTTGTTTGGTTTCTTATTCGAGTACCATTCCAGAGCCATGTGCCATGTTTATAAAGATCGAACATAAGTCAATGAGCTATTCCCAGTGTTGGTCACCCACAGGTGCTAGTTTCTTTTGATGGGATCAAGTTTTCCCACCTTTTCTTCTGTCCTTCACCATTGTCATCCTCTTCACAACCTAACTTCTCTCCTGTTCCCTCTACTTCACAACCTTCCTTAATTTGAACAATGAGAGATGGCAATAAGTCCAGATGTGGATGATAGTCTAGACAGCAGAGGATTTTGTTTTTTAACATCTTTATTGGAGTGTAACTGCTTTACAATGGTGTATTAGTTTCTGCTGTATAACAAAGTGAATCAGCTATACATAGACATATATCCCCCTATCTCCTCCCTCTTGCATCTCCCTCCCACCCTCCCTATCCCACCCCTCTAGGTGGTCACAGAGCACCGAGCTTATCTCCCTGTGCTCTGCGGCTGCTTCCCACTAGCTAGCTGTTTTACATTTGGTAGTGTATATATGTCCATGCCACTCTCTCACTTCGTCCCGGCTTCCCCTTCCCCCTCCCTGTGTCCTCAGGTCCATTTTCTAGTAGGGACAGCAGAGGATTTTGGGCAGATGAGTAGTTTGCTGTTTCCAGACTGCCCTATTGGAGCACAAAGTCTGTGGAAATATGGTATTAGCAGGTTACCAGTTGGAGCACAAAACTAACTCTTCACTAGCAAATATTTGTCCACAGTAGTTTAAACCATATTTTATTCAGTTTACACATGAGGGGGCAGTATGGTACTTAGAAAGTAAATGCTCTGTTGAAATTGTTTATTTCTGTTGTTATACAGTAGTTTTTAGGTGAGAACTTTTAGACCATGAATATAATTCTGACACGTTTGTTAGCTATTAAATGTGATACATATATGCGATACGCTCACGCGTATACACAGGTCATGTTTTTATTCAAGTATATAAATAATAATCTCCTTGTAACAGTGGGGCTTTCACACAGGGCCTTTTATTGTGAGTTTTATATTTACAGTTTGTTTAATGCTAGCTGGCTTTCTTCGAGCATCTACCTTTAGAACATCAGCCTTCTGGAGATACAGTGTCAGGGTGATGTCTAAATATTTTATGTTATGACTTCATTGAGGGCTGAAGGGACTCCAGTGTTATTGGGGACAGGAAGCTTCTGAACTCAGGTCTTGGCAGCTATGAAAATTTTATTATGAATCACCTCTGTATGATATGCTTCCCTTTATGGCATAGTTTGCTTTTCTCAAGAGAAAAAAAAAAAATTGCTGAGCAAAGAAGCAGCACGTTTTAATTAATGTTGTTATTGCTGATAGATGGATGACACTGTAGATAATCAAGGTGCTGATACTCTAGGTTTCATAAATGGAGGGGAAATATTTAAGAGAAGTTGGAAGGTATTAAACGAATTGGTGAAATCTACGAAGCATTTTCTGAAAAATGCGCGTGGGAATCCGAAAGGTAATTTCGTAAAGCACAGGCTATTTTTAAATGTGTAAAAAATATTTGCGGTCATATGTTTCTGTTTCTGTAGTTTGAAAAAAAAATTGAGACTAGCATTTTGGCATAGATATAACTCTGTGTGAAATTGAATGGGATATTTGTTTTTAATATTTTATCCCGATTACTTCCTTTGTGGATGAAGAGCTGTGGTATTGTCTACATCTGGTGAAGATAGTTATACTTGTTTAGTTTGGGCATGAATCTGTTTTTAAATATAATGATTTGATGCTGCTTTTACTTAATTTTAATGAGAAATTTTATTTTGAAATCTCTGTTAAAAAATAAAGACTTACGGCTTAATACCCAAAATTTGAAGGCATGGATTTTTGGCTCCAACAGTCCCTTTTGGATGAACTCCAAATGTTGTTCGGTACTGGTATGACTGTTGGAAAACCCAGGTTTCTGTTCATGGAAAACAATTAATGTCCTTCATGTTTTGATGGCAGATTTTTAGGACCCTGCCTGACGCCACACTGCCTGAGCCAGTCACCCTGTCAGCATCACCCCCGAATGCTCCACCAAGGCAATCGAAGAGACAGGGCCAGAGGACTAAGAGACCCGTGGCTGTATATAATCTTTGTCTTGAACTGGAAGATGGTAAGATGTTAATTACATGTTTCTTCTTGATAGTCTGTTGCGAATATGGCAAAGCCTATGACCCCAGGGCGGGCCATGGTCTTCCATCCTTTGGATTTTAACTTCTTTTCCCCTTAAGATTATGATTTTTGAGATTAACGGGGCGGGGGGGTGGTAAATCTTTCCTTGTCAGGGAGAGAATGCACGTTTCAGTTTTGTGTTTGTCTTTGTTAGTCACAGTTCTTTTTTTACTTTGAAAAGACAGCTAAAATTTCTTTTTGGGGAGACTTGTGTGACCTCCTGTGAGGTTACATAACCCCGAGACAAATGGAAGAGGAACTAAAATGAAAGTAGATCTTTCATGAGAGGAGCAGATTGGAGTCTGATGTTAAATGCATTGAGATCAAAGGCACGGGTCCCTGTGGCGCTGGGGTCTGTGCTTCTGCACCGTCCGGTTTTCTGACTTTCTTGTAAGGCAAGAAAGTGGGGTGGGGTGGCAAATTGACCACGGTCGGGGGCTAGGCTGAGTGGACCGAGCTGCAGTGGGACTCTGACCAGTGGAAGTCCTTACTTTCCATCCAAGCCACGCTGTTCCAACTCTCTGTTGTCATGTGGCCACCTTGTCTCAGTATTGCCAGATTGCCTCGTTTTTACTGGAGCCTAGAAATTGGAATTTTAAACACTGATCCCTACAAAACAAGGCTGTGAGCCAAAGCGAGACCCCAGTTGCTGATTTGTAATCACGTAGTTATTGGCGTGGAGAATAAGATCGAAACTACCAAGGTTTTATTGGTTTGGAGGTGTGAGGTGATTGTCAAAGGGAAGGAGGAAATGAAGATAGAAACATACAATACCTGCATCGTAAGCAGCTGTATAATGAAATGTCACATAGCTAATATCCAAAGACCCATGCAAGCAGGTGACACCGGTCTTTAACTAACTCTCAGGGGACCTGTACACGAGGACTCAGAATGCCTCCTGTAGTGTGTGTGTGTGTGTGTGTGTGTGTGTGTGTGTGTGTGTGTGTGTGTGTATACACTTATATATTACACACACACACATATACACATGCACACACGTTAGTTTTAAAATCAGATCCTCATTTTCTAGAGAATGGGCATGATTTATTAAAGTCAACCTGTACTTTCAGAGCTTCCTTTTAGCCCTTAGTTTCAGCTTCTGAGCCCAGCCAACTTCTTATTCTCTGTTTCTTTTCTCGTGTTCACTCTCTCAACGGAGTTGCTAATAAGGAGTAAAGCTGACTGGTTTGAATTGAGCCTTGTCTTATCTATCACTTGTCCTCTGGTGGAAGTGTTAAAAAATTAGTGAACGAGGCAAATGTTGGAAAGTAGGAGGGGAGCAATATCAAGGCGATGTAAAACAATACCTACTTGGGCTCATCGGCCCTTGAGCAAAACTGAATTGACTCTGTTTCATAAAGGTAATGACCAAAGAGGGAATCACATCTACTTTGGGGGGTATTTTTAGGAATTGAATCAGAATAGCCAGTCATGTGTACATAGTTTACTAATTTTTTGATCATTGGGTTGCTGAATGATTATTATTAATGGGTAAGAAGCTGCTGAAGTGGTATTTAGCACATCTTTTATGGGAATACTCAAAATGATGTACAATCATAGCTTTCCTAATTTTTAGGCCATATATAAATTCTGTACAACTCTTTAATTTTAAGGGAAAAAAGAAGATGGACAAATATTTAATTCCTGTAGTCTGTTTTTACGTTCACCATCTATATGATGTCTTATTGTACATTTTGTCTTTTTATAACTTTACATTGATCCTTCTGGATTGCAGCCTTTGATTTTTCCGGAAGTTGTTAGAATCAGAAAAGCCCATGATTTTGGTCATGGGGTGATTTTGTTTTATCTTACAGGTCATAAGATAAAGCAATTAAAACCTGTTATTTATCCTCTCCCCTCCCCCACCTATTATTTGTAGCTAAGCTTTAGTGAAACTCAAGTTGTGTGAAAAAGAATTATTTCAGGGAGAACAAAGTGGGATCCATGTTTTGCATATTCTAAAAAAATAAATAAATGAAGAGGTGGTGAAAATGCTTTTGAAAGGAAGCATACAAGGAAAGGATATTAAAAGGCTATGTTGTTGATTATTACTTAGCACATTGAAAACTCTACCCTTTCAAAAAAAAAAAAATCTCTGCTTATCACCAAGACTTAAATGTTTTTCAGTAGCCTGAGTCATCTAATTGTCAACTCTATTTGAAATTTTCAAAAGTTTAATCTTTTTATGTATTTTTTCTTATTGATGGTAGTTGAGTCACTTTCCATGCTTATCTAGTTTTGGTTAAGGTATGCATTAGTAGCCAACTTTGGTTGATGATTTTTCCAAATTTTTTAGTTTATTATGAGTCCGATAGAAGGTTTAAATGCAAGTATGTTTCCACCTTTACCCTCCCCCCATTTATTCACTGTAGTACAAGTTAAATTTGACTTAATAAAATCCAGGACAAATTATTTTTGTTTAAATTTAGGTAGATTATTTGCCAAGATTCAAGGAACTAGTTTGAATGACTGGAGAGTTTCCTCAGCTGTATGATTTGGTCACAGATTTGGTATTTGAGTGAAGTGGTTTTGTGGTATGTTATTTCTTCTGCATTGAGTAAGGTATGAAACCATGCGATGGACCCAACAGGCAACCCTGGAAAACACTCAGAATTGGTTTCAGTTCAGCATTAGGCAGATCAGAAAGTCATCATTAGCAGTCAGCAAGCCTGTTAGCATGAGCTGAAGTAGGATAGACCTAGAAGTGGAGAATCCTAGCTTAGCTGGTGTGAAATAGGAGAGACGCCCTCCGCTGTTAGACATCGTTTTTCAACCCCGCCCCCCAAGTTTAATTAAAGACACTTAATATCTTTACTTTAACAAAGGCTTTAATTGGTATTGGCACATTTAGCCATACTGCATACACAATGCTCATTTATTTTCCTTTTTAACATGTGCTTTAATGGCATTAAACTTGTTATTTGCAGAAGACTTTAGAATTCTAGTTACTTGCTTAAAGATCTCTGTTGATGATTAAGATGAACTGAAATGGATATATTATCTAGCTAGATTTCTTTAAATAGAGCAGCTGTTAAATTTTTTCTGAAATTCTTTTTATTATTTTGTAGAAGCCATATAGTTCATTTTCATATAGCATTTAATAGTCTCACAAACCTCAAAGCTGAGTAGATTTGGCTACGTCAGTTGTTGGGAAATAGCAAAATATGAGGTAGGCTGCTAAGTGCTAAAAAGAAGATGAAAAAATCAAAGGCTTCCTTTTATTTCGTTCTCAGGTTATCTTTGTGTTTTTATTTCCTTAGAAGTGGTAGTAACGTAACTCAAAAAGTTCAGTGTATGTTGTGTTTTTGTTTATACCTGCCCACTCCAAATTTATGTCCTTCCTACCTCTTTTTTTTTTTTTTTTTGCGGTGTGCGGGCCTCTCACTGTTGTGGCCTCTCCCGTTGCAGAGCACAGGCTCCGGACGCGCAGGCTCAGCGGCCATGGCTCACGGGCCCAGCCGCTCCGCGGCATGTGGGATCTTCCCAGACCGGGGCACGAACCCGTGTCCCCTGCATTGGCAGGCGGACTCTCAACCACTGCGCCACCAGGGAAGCCCTACCTCTTTTTTTAATTATATAAATTTCAGGTGTACAGCATTATAATTTGACATCTGTGTACACTACACAGTGATCACCGCCACAGGTCTAGTTATCATCCATCACCATACACTTGACCCCGTTTACCCCTTTCATCCACTCCCCAACCTTCTTCCTCTCTGGTAACCACTAATCTGTTCTCTGTATCTATGTGTTTGTTTTATTTTGTTCATTTGTTTTGTTTTTTAACATTTCAGATGTGAGTGAAATCATATGGTATTTGTCTTTCTCTCTCTGACTTACTTCATATAGCAGAATGCCTCCAATGTCCATCTGTGCTGTCACAAATATCAAGATTTCATTCTTTGTCATGGCTGAGTTGCATACATACATATACAATATGTATGGTACACATATATATATTCATCTATTGATGGACACTTAACATTGTTTCCATATCTTGACTATTGTAAATAATGCTGCAATGAAAATTGGGGTGCATGTGTCTTTTTGAATTAATGTTTTTGTGTTCTTTGGAAAAATACCCAGAAGAGGAATAGCTGGGTCATATGGTAGTTCTCTTCTTAACTCTTTGAGGAACCTCCATACTGTTTTCCCTAGTGGCTGCACCAAGTTACATTTCCAGAAATGGTGTACTAGGGTTCCCTTTTCTCCATATTCTTTCCAGCATTTGTTATTTATTGTCTTTGTTAATAGCCGTTCTAACAGGTATGAGGTGATAGCTCATTGTGGTTTTGATTTGCATTTTCCTAACAATGGATGATATTGAACACCTTTTCATGAGTCTTTTGGCCATCTCTCTGTGTTGTTTTGGAAAACGTCTGTTCACATCCTCTGACCATTTTTCAGTTGGGTTGTTTTATTTATTTATTTTTGCTTTTGTTGTTAAGTTGTATGAGTCCTTTATATATTTTGATATTTTTAGGTATTAATGCCTTATTGGATATGTGATTTGCTAATATCATCTCCCATTCAGTAGGTTACCTTTTCATTTGGTTGATCGTTTCCTTCGCTGTGCAGAAGCTTTTTAGTTTGATGTAGTCTCATTTGTTTATTTTTCCTTTTGTTTCCCTTGCCTTTGAAGTCAGATCCACAAAAACATAGCCAAGACCGATGTCAGTGATGTTACCACCTCTGTTTTCTTCTAGGAATTTTATGGTTTCAACTCTTACATTCAAGTGTTCAATCCATTTTGAGTTGATTTTTGTGTGTGGTGTAAGATAGTGGTCTAGTTTCATTCTTTTGCATGTTGCTGTCCAGTTTTCCCAATGCTGTTTATTGAAGAGACTGTCATTTCTCCATTGTATGTTATTTGCTCCTTTGTCATAATTTAATTGTCCATATATGTGAAGGTTTATTTCTGGACTCTCATTCTGTTCTGTTGATCTGTGTGTCTGTTTTTGTTCCAGTACCACACTGTTTAGATTACTATAGCTTTGTAGTATAGTTGCAAGACAAGGAGTGTAATACCTCCAGCTTTGTTGTTCTTTCTCAAGATTGTTTTGGCCATTTGGGGTCTTTTGTGATTCCATACAATTTTTAGAGTCATTTGTTCTGCTTCTGTGAAATATGCCATTGGCATTTTGTTAGGGATTTCATTGAGTCTGTAGAGAGCATGGATATTTTGGCAATATAAATTCTTCTAATCCATGAGCATGGAATATCTTTCCATATATTTGTGTTTTCTTCAGTTTCTTTCCAGTGCCTTATAATTTTCAGTTTACAGGTCTTTCACCTCCTTGGTTAAATTGATTTCCAGGTATTTCATTCTTTTTGTTGCAATTGTAAATGGGATTGTTTTCTTAGTTTCTGTTTATGGTAGTTTGCTATTAGTGTATATAAATGCCACAGATTTCTGTATATTGATTTTGTATCCTGCAACTTTAATGAATTCATTTATTCTAACTGTTTTTTTGATGGAGGCTTTAGGGTTTTCTCTGTATGGTATCATGTCATCTGTGGGTAGTGACAGTTTTACTTCTTCCTTTCTGGTTTGGATGTCTTTTATTTCTTTTTCTTACCTAATTGTTGTGGCTAGGACTTTCAGTACTATGTTGAATAAAAGTAAGGCGAGAGTGGGCATCCTTGTCTTTTTCCTGATCTTACAGGACAAGCTTTTAGCTTTTCACTGTTAGGATATGATGTTAGCTGTGGGTTCGTCATATATGGCCTCATTATGTAAAGGTACATGCCCTCTATACCAACTTTGTTGAGAGTTTTGAATTTTGTGAAATGCTTTTTTGGCATCTGTTGAGATGATCATATGTTTTTTTTCCTTAATTTTGTTGATATGATGTATCATGTTGATTGATTTATGGATGTTGAACCAATCTTACATCCCTGGAATAAATCCCACTTGATCATGATGTAAGATCCTCTTAATGTATTTAATGTATCATTGGATTTCGTTTACTAATATTTTGTTGAGGATTTTTTTCATCTATGTTCATCAAGGATATTGGGTTATAATTTTCTTGTGGTGTTCTTGTTTGGTTTTGGCATCAGGGTAATGCTGGCTTCATAAAATGTGTTTGGAAGATTTCTCTCCTCTTCAGTTTTTTTGGAAGAGTTTGAGAAGGATAGGTATTAAATCTTTGAGTGTTTTGTAGAATTTACCAGTGAAGCCATCTGCCTGGGCTATTGTTTGTTGGGAGATTTTTGGATTACTGTTTCAACCTCCTTACTAGTAATTGGTCTATTCAGATTTTCTATTTCTTCATGATTCAGTTGTGTGTTTCTAGAAATTGATGCACTTCTTCTAGGTTGTCCAATTTGTTAGCTTGTAATTGTCTGTAGTAGTTTCTTATGATTCTTTGTATTTCTCTGGTTGTTACTTCCTGTCTTTGATCTCTGATTTTATTTAGTTGAGCCCTCGTTTTTCCCTTGGTGAGTCTAGCTAAAGGCTTGTCAATTTTGTGTTTTCAAAGAACCAGATCGTAGCTTCATTGATCTTTTCTATTGCTTTTTTAATCTCTTTCATTTATTTCCACTCTTGATTATTTCCTTCCTTCTACTAATTTTGGACGACTTTGTTCTTCTTTTTTCAGTTCCTTTAGGTGTGAAGTTACTGGAGTTTTTCTTGTTTCTTGAGGTAGGCCTGTATTGCTATGAACTTTCTTTGCTACATCTTGTTGATTTTGGCATGTTGTATTTCTGTTTTTATTTATCTCTTGGTATTTTTTTATTTCTCCTTTGATTTCTTCAGTGAGCCATTGGTTGCTCAGTAGCATGTTGGCTTATCTCCATGTTTTTGTGGTTTTTCCTTTTGTTTCTTGTGATCAATTTCTAGTTTCATACCATTGTGTTTGGAGAAAATGCTTGATATGATTTCAGTCCTCTTGAGACTTGTCTAGTGACCTAACATGTAATCTGTCTTGGAGAATGTTCCATATGCACTTGAAAAGAGTGTGTATTCTGCTTTTGGATGGAATAGTCTGTATTTGTATATATCTATAAAGTCCATTTGGTCTGATGTGTTGTTTAAATTCAGTGTTTCCATATTGATTTTCTGTCTGGATGATCTATCCCTTGATATAAGTGAGGTGTTAAAGTCCCCCACTATTATTGTATTGCCTTTAATATCTTTTTATGTCCATTAATATTTGCTTTCCTATATCTTGGTGCTCCTCTGCTGGGTGCATATACATTTATAAATCTTATATCTTCTTGCTGGATTGACCCCTTTATCATTATGTAATGCCTTTCTTTGTCTTTTATTACAGTCTTTGTTTTAAAATCCATTTTGTCTGATATGAGTGTAGTTTCTCCAGCTTTCTTTCATTTTCATTTGCATGGAATGTCTTTTTAAGTCCCTTCACTTTGAGTCTCTGTGTACCCTTTCTTCTGAAGTGAGTCTCTCTCCATTCAGCCAGTCTGCCTTTGATGGGCAAATTTAGTCTATTTACATTTAAAGTAATTATTAACAGGTATGTACTTATTGCCATTATGTTAATTGTTTCCTGGCTGTTTTTGTAGTTCTCCTCTGTTCCTTTCTTCTCTTTCTTGCTTCCTTTGTGTCTTGGTGGGTTTTTGCGCGTGTGCGCGCACGTGTGTATGTGTGTTATGCTTACATTCCTTTGTCATTTTCTTTTGTGTGTTTGCTGCAAGTTTTTTTCCCTGTTGTTTCAATGAGGTTTACATATAACATCTTAAGTAAATAGTAGCCCATTTTAAATTGGTAACCTCTTAAAGCTTTGGAATATGTCCAAATTTATCTTTTTACTCCCCCATCACATTTTATACCTTTGATGACACATTTTACATGTCATTTTGTGCATCTTTTAACTAATTATTTTAATTTTAGTTAAGTTTACTACTTTTGTCTTTTAACCTTCATGTTTGCATTTTAAGTGGTTTCACTACCTGTATTATATATTTACCTTTTCCAGTGATGTTTTTACTTTTATGTGTTTTCTCATTATTAATTAGTGCCATTTCTTTTCAGCTTAAAGAAGTCACTTTAGCATTTCTTGTAGGGCTGGTTTAGTGGTGATAAACTCCTTTAGCTTTAGCTTATCTGGGAAACTCTTAATCTCTCCTTCAATTCTGAATGATAACTTTGTGGGTACAGAATTCTTGGTTGGAAGTTTTTCCTTTCAGCACTTTGAATATGTTGTGTCACTCCCTTCTGGACTGTAAAGTTTCTGCTGAAAAATTTGCTGATAGCCTTATGGGGTTTTTCTTGTATGTAACAAGTTGTTTTTCTTTTGCTGCTTTTAGGATTGTCTCTGTCCTTAACTTTTACCATTTTAATTATAATATGTCTTGGTGTGTGTCTTTTTGGTTTCATCTTGCTTGGAACTCTTTGGGCTTCCTGGACCTGGATGTCTCTTTCCTTCCACAGATTAGGGAAGTTTACAGCCACTATTTCTTCAAATAAGTTTTCTGGTCCTTTCTCTCCCTCTTCTCCTTCTGGGACCCCTGTAATATAAATATTCTTCTTCTTGATGTTGTCTCAAAGGTCCCTTAAGGTATCTTCACTTAATTTTTGTTTTCTTTTTGCTGCTCTGTCTGGGTGAGTCCTATTGTGTTTTCTCTTCCAGCTTGCTCATTCATCCTCCTGCCTCATTTAGTCTGCTGGTGAGCCCATGTAGTGCATTTTTCAGTTCAGTTATAACTTCTGTTTAGTACTTGCTTATATTTTTCTGTCTCTTTGTTGAAGTTCTCACTGTGTTCATCTATTCTTCTCCCAAGTTCAATGACTACCTTTATGACTATTCATTTGAACTCTGTGACAGGTAGATTGCTTATCTTTGTTTCCTTTTGTTCTTTTTCTGAGGCTTTGTCTTTTTCTTTTGTTGGAACATACTCCCTTGTCTCCTCATTTTGCCTCATTTTGTGTTTGTTTCTATGTATTAGGTAAATCAGCTATCTCTCCCAGAATTGAAGGAATGGCCTTATTTAGGAGATGCCTTGTGGGGCTCAGAAGTGCATTCCTGGCTGGCCACCAGAGCCAGGCATTCAGGGAGTATCCCCTATGTGGGCTGCATGTGCCCTCTTGTGGTGGGAACGTGGCTGCTGGGGCAGTGTCTGGTGGATGGGGCTGGGTCCCGGACCCTTAGTACCTTTTTATATAAAGAGAGACTGTTGTTTGTCCCCATATACAAGGAGGCTGTATGAGGTATATTCTTTGCTATTTTCTCTTCAAGGCAGAAGAAACATTTTAAAAGAAGGTTTGGTGAGTGAGAAGAGGATTATCATCTGAATTTTGACTAAGCTCTCCCATTCTTCCTTTACGCTAGCTCTAATTTTAAACACAACTAGACATTCACAGGACTAGTTTTATTTGTATCTTCTTTGGTAATTAGGTATTCTTTGCCTGTCTTCTTTTGTACATGGTATAGCAGTTTGTTTATTTAGACAACAGAAAAGATACGACTTATAAAGAGTTGAAAACAAAAATCATCTTGCGAGCCAATTGGCAGGATTTAATATTATTTTAGGGTAGTTCTTACTTTGGGTATCGTTAGGTTGGCACTTTCCCGCTTGGATCCCGGATGTGCTAACTGGAGCCCATTTTGTTGAACATGTATTATTGTAGTCCTACAGTGTGGTAGAGAACATGACAAGGATGCAGAGCTTTATAGGCGAAAAAGTGAAAATACAACTGTCGAAGGGGAGATGGGGTAACAATAAAGCAGGACCATTTTCCTCCTTTCTTAAAGGAAGAACGTATCCTGATATGCATCAGTCTGTAAAATCAGGGTGGCACAGATCTGTCTTGTAGGAGTCAAGAAGGCCATGGTAAAAGGCTGGTTAAGTAATTTAATCTTAGGTTGATGTGGGCTTGAGTGAGCTCTAGGAATTGAAAATAAAATGGATATCTGGTAGAAATGTGAAAGCAAGTTGTTGGTACTTCTCCACTGACCAGGTGTGGAGAATGAAGGCAGCTAATCAACACAGATGTCATCAGCCACATTGTAGGCTCATAGGTAAATCTTTTCCTTGTGTTTATGTCTTAGTTTTGTCCTGAGGCTTTTTTTAAATATATATCTTTAGACCATCTTTCCATCAAAAGGAAGAAATCATCTCATCTTGTTAGTGTCTTCAATACATATTGTTATATGTAACTTGTTTAGAAAATAGGTTTGGTATAAATAGTGTATGTGGAAAGCCAGCGGACAGAGAAATGTTAAGTAATAACTGAAATGCTGTGTCTTCTTAGAGAAAGATTAGTCTCATAATTATGAACAATGTAGAGCTCAGTTTTCTCCTACTTTACCTCGCAGACTTATATCCATTCAGTCACAGGCTTATGTAAAGGATGGGCGGCCCCCACCATACTCAAAGATGTTTATTTCTGTAGAAGTCAAGGATGGAGAGCTGACAGTCACGGCAACTATGCACTCTCCAATCTCAGCTCCCAAGGGAGTATCTTTAGAGGGGTAGATTGGGCATTTGGGATTGACATGTACACACTGCTATATTTAAAATAGATAACCAACAAGGACCTACTGTATGTCATGGACAACTCTGCTCAATATTCTGTAATAACCTAAATGGGAAAAGAATTTGAAAAAGAATAGATACATGTATATGTATAACTGAATCACTTTGCTGTATACCTGAAACTAACACACGTTGTTAATCAACTGTGCTCCAATTTAAAAAAAAAAAAAAAAGAAATGACCTTCATGAAAGCATGCTTTCGTAAGTGAATTGTTACTACCCCGTCCTCCCTCAGATTGTATCAGGACACTTATGTGAGAGAAGAATCACTGTAAAACCATTGTTGATGTGGATTTTCAGAGACCTTCTGCAGCTATTGACATTTCCTTATAGACATATCTGATCAGCAGAGATTAATAATCAGCACAAGTAACCGGCTGCAAGCAGATCTCTGTCTTATGCTTGGTGATCTTCTCTCGATTCTTACCATTTTTTTGCATGACGCTTCACGGGTAGATTCTGGATAATAACTTTCCAAAGGCCGAGCCATCTTACCACCTCCTCTGAGCAAAGTCATGCTTCTCTGGCATGGAATTACTGTGTTGTGAAGTTAAATCTAAGACCGGGCTTGAATCCAGTGACAGGCTCTGTCGACAGATTATTTCTCACTTTTACCGTGATGAGATCAATGGGTTGAAAAAGGCAGCCAGAAATGTCAGGGCTGTGATTGAGTTGTGACCTGCCCATAGATCATGCCCGCTGCTTCTCCTGCACCGGCGTCTCCCCAGACGCTTCCTCGAAGCTCAGCTCCCCTAATGTTAGTGACAAAGCACGAGGCACCTTCTTATATGACTTCCTCTATAATCTTAACTGTGCTCCTGTGTGGGATGAACATTTCCCCCTCTCTCTGGAGGGGGAAGAAAAAAAGTCTTATTTAACGCCTTAAAAAAGTTCATGGCAGGTAACTAGAATAGAAGAGAGAAAAATTCTTTAAAGCTTGTCTCCCTGTGGTGTGGGTTTTTTCTTCACTTCTAATAGCTTTTATTTTAATTTCTAGTTCTGAATTCAAGCAGCTGTCACTCTCTTTATAGCCCTCTTTGAAACACTTACAACGTAGGAGGTAGCCGGGCTGTCTAAGAAACATCTTTTCAAACCAGCTGAAGTATTGTTTATCCTGAATGAAATAGAATTTTTAAGGCTGTCAGGAGCGACTGATTTGAAACGTTTCCTTTGTAGCTAGGAAGATGAGGAGAAATCTTGAAGGGGAAGGTATTATCTCAGTGTGGCCAATTCCAAGCAATTGTTATTACTCAGAAAACTCTTATGGACCGTGATAAAAATTACCAGGAGATAAGACTGCTGTCTACAATTAATAGAACCAAACAAACCTGTGGTCAGTTTATTTGTACTTACTGAATCCTTCCCAGCTGTTGAGGAAAAAGAAATGATGTGAGATTGAGTCAACTGTGGAGGCTACTCCTGTAACGAGTTGTGTCTCCTTGCCTTTTATGAACTCTGGGTCGCAACTTTGCAGCCTGGCTTCTTCCAAATGCTCATTCTGCTTGGCATGGCATTCTTGTGTGTCTTCTAGGCAGTATTTAGAAGGAGTCCAGTGTCAGCCCTGGGTGGAAAAAAAAATCTTCAAGCCTATTACAGTGAATTATACGGCTGACATTTTGCATGTACTAATATTTGTTCTCTGAACTCAGCAACATGAGTCTTTGAGCTTGAATGGTGATGGTGGCTGTGGTTTTATTTTACTCTTGGGTCAGAATAGAAATAGTGACTCTTTAAGTCTCTGGTTATTATCTTAGTTATTTTAAAGGTGGACTCTTTTTCTTAAAAATTTTAATAGTTAACGTGAGAACAGGATACAAAATTTGGAGGGTAATAGTACACAGTTACAGATACCATACTGTATGCCGGCTACTGTTAGCAATATTTGTTAAACTTAGGTAATCCTCATAACAATCCTATCGGTAGTATTATTATCCGTATTTTATAATTGGGGAAACTGAGGCTCAGAGAAGGTCAGGAGCTCACCTGAGTCTCCTGGCTAGTGAGTGACAAAGCCAGGATTAACCAGTCCCATTCCAGAGTCTGGGCTCCTTACCACTCTGCTCAAGTGCAAACCCAAGTGCCTCAGCTAATGGTCTTCTCTCCTCTGGAGTTTTCCTTGGCCAGTCTTTTCAGAGATGTCACGTGCCTTTCAAACAATACATTGATTTATTCTTTTTTAATTTTAAGAGTGATTGTTAGTTTTCCCATTAAAAACAGTGGCTAGTTTTGTTGTAAAGGAATCAGAGTGATGGTTTTGATGAAGGAGATGAAGGAGAAGAAAGGGCCAGAGATGAGGATGGATTTAAACCTGGGACACAATACACTGTAACAAAAATGGGTCCTCTAAGAGAAAGGAGTCGCTCATTTTTATGGGCAGGGAGGAGGAAAAGCAATCATTTTATTTCAGTATATTTATTTTATCGTGATGTGTATACCCATTTACCTAAATGAACAAATATCTGGTCTTAACGTTAGTTGCAGTAAGGTGAAAAGTCTCCATTCAATCCCATCAACTCAGTCCCTGCAAACCAAATCTGTAACCACTGCTATTAATAGATTGAGCCATGTCAGAGGGCCAGCTCTCAGTTCCAAAGTTATCTAATATCGGCAATTTCAAATGTTTTTTCATTTACATGTCATTTCAACCTATAGTTTCTTAAATCCTTTCAAAGTTAAAATTCCAAATTGGATTGCTGGCCGCTGTTATTAGGAGGGTCGTATCACATGAAACTGCTCTGCTGTTTGTCTATGTCAAAACTGATTAATAGCAGCAGTTTGACTTGGTTCAACCTATAGTTTCTTATTTTTCCTTCTAGAATCCTTCATGTACATATAAGCAGAGATGAATATAGATTTTTATATATCCCCTGTGTGCTCAAAAGCTAGTTGTGCACCGTATTTTTAAAAACTTTATATCTGGTATTGTTTTCATATCAACACAAAAAGAGTGCCCTCTCCTTTTTCACTGCTGTATAGTATTCTGTGTGTTCTGTTGTGTGGGTGTGCTCCTAAAGGCCTTGTTCTGCAGCCAGACATAAGCAGGTGGTACAGGTCCTCAGTAATCACAGGCTTCTAGCCTTCCAAGGATCACAGAAATGTGTCCACAGAAATAATATACATGGTGTGATTTTGAATGACTAAAGTAAGTTATAAAACAGAATTTCAGAATAGCCTCACTTCTAAAGGGAAAACTGTGTGAATAAGTATATAATCATAGAAATAAATCCAGAATAATATTAATCAGTTATGACAGTGGTTTTCCTTAGGAAGTGAGAGAATGATGATTTTCTTCTTTAAACGTATCTGTATTTCTTTTTCCTTGTTATATACATGTACATATATTCACATATATGTATATGCACATATATACGTGTACATATATACACATGCATCGTGCATACGAGTATGTGTATTTAAGTTACAAAAGTTTCAGCCTAAAACTGATGCAAGTTGTGCTTGTTATTTGGCGTGTTGGGTGTAAGTTGAAGATTTTGAAGTGCAAAGTGAAGCAGAGCCCAAGAGAAAAGCATATGGAGTCCCGCTAGCATGAGTTGACCTGGAGAAATTTCACTGGCAGTACATTGAGAATGGGGAGCTGTCACGCTTAGTGTTTTCCTGTTGGATTTAATGCATCTTTCACCTTCTACCTGGGCTGCTCTCAAAGTCACATTGTCCTAGCATTTTGGGGAGCACTATCACTGGAAATACTTAGGCCACAAAGAGTTTTATTGAGTGGTAGAATTATTTGTGGTTACATTTGGATTTAACCTAACCTGGATTTAAATCCCTGTTCTCTTCTTACTGTCTTATATGACCTAGGCACATTCCCCTTTGAAGCCTCCTGAGTTTGGGTCAGTAAACTTCCCCAAGGCTTTTTGCCTCGAACAAATGAGTTAATGGCTGTAAAACCACCCAATATTTAGTGAATACTCAATTTTAGCTTAGATTTTCCAGCGGGCCTGATGTGTAAAATAGAGGGCTTCAAATATATTTTCCTGTGTGGTATACTTTCCAAGAAAATGTACTTAGTCTTTTGTGTTTGGTTATTTTTGTCCAGCTTAATAAGTTTATTGGTTGCTACCTTAAACTGACAATTGATAATAATGTACATTGTTCAGGTGAAAAGAATGATGTGATGGGGGAGGAGGATAGGTAAGTAGCTAGGAGTCCAACAACCCTCCTTTCTCAGCTGGACTGGAGTGTGTTCTGAACACACTGCTCTAAATTTCCTGAGCTGTCAAAATGTCAGCCTTCCTCAGAAGTTTATGCAAGACAGCTTGATTCAGTATCTGATTACTTTTTGGTTCCTAAGGATAATCGTAGATGGTGGTTATATTTTTTGTTTATATAGGCAGAAATCTCAGTCTGTAAATAATGCCTCTGGACTGTGATTATGATATAAAAATGCTCTCTGCTTTACGGAGTAAAGCAATTTGCTTTGACGTCTATTGACATTGCAGCTGAACTGGTCTTATTCACTTTGTAATTGAATTGCTACAGCCTTCCATTGACCTTGTAAGTAGCAGAGGTGGTTCCTGGAGTTGTAACGTAAAGCCTGTTAGCTGCTGCTGTAACGTTATAATGGGGTCTGTGTTTTATGTCATGCAATTAGAACACAGCCGATTCCCTCATCAGCGTTTCCTAGCATACACTTTTGCCATGTCTTAGCCATTCGGTAGCTTTTCAGGCAGGCGTTACGCTTAATTTTTAATATCTTCAGACAGTAGAAAATAAAATCTGCTTTATAATTGTATGGCCATTTCATTACATCTTCTCACGCCTTACTGTGACAGTTTAACTTGTAGTTTAGGAGTTGACTTCTCTCTTATTCAGTTTTCTGGGGGGGATGCATATCTATGTGTACTTTTGTTTTTTGGACTTTTTGGACTGGGAGTGGGAGGTTATTTCATTGAGAGTCACATTTCCCTTTCCTAGACATGATTTCAGATAAAGAAATTATATTACCCAAGGGAATTATTCTTAGCTAGCCACTGACTGTCATTAACCTGCATGTTAATTAGCTTTATCATGGTTCCCATTATGGTTTGTCTTGTTTGGTGAGGCCAAATGAAATGAGAGGAACTGGGACATCTTGCCCTACTGCCCCCAGCATGACATTGCTTTAACTTGCAGCAGAACTGAGAATTGGGGTCAGTGGGACTTTACGAACCTTTCCTTCCACTTGGCAATTATAACTGGTCTCTCAGTGCACCTTTCACTGCTGAGAAATACAATTAGCGTTCTTTCCTTAATGGGCAGTTGGCAGGGTTAATTTCTTATACCCCCCTCCCGTTTGTTTCCCTAATGGAAGATTTTCTGATCAAAGAATCTAAAGTGTTTTCTCTTAATAGTCATTTACTACCTACTGCTCTGTGGACAGCAAAGAAGAATTCCCTTTGAATGGGAGGGTTGGATTTGGTTTTTTTAAAGAAAGACACCCAATTACATTAGCAATTTTAAAAGTTCAATTTTAAAGTCAAACTTTGAGTCTCCTAACCTATCTTTATTATTCTAATTAAAGAAAGGAATTGCCTGTGTGTGTGTGTGTGTGTGTGTGTGTGTGTGTGTACGTACAAACTAATGTACAAGATAATATGATATAACACTTTTGGCTTACGTTTTTAGAAGGATAAGAATAAATATCTGGCCTGAAAAATATATCGGCTTTACTTTCTGTCTTGCATTGGATTCCTTTTTTGTGGGGGGGGGTGACTTCTTTTTCTCTCTATAGATCTTATCTGTATAACGCCACCATTGCTAGTGCCTCATAATGCAAGTTCTCTCAGTTCCTTGGCCATTTTAGTTGAAGTAGACTAAGCATATGGGAAGCTATGAAGGCAGTGCTGGGTTTTCTTTGGCTGGTTAGGTGTTAGTGGGGTTTGGGATCTGATCCTGACCCTTCTCAGCCATGCTGCTCACAGACTGCTCTGTTGTGCACGAGTCATTCCGTGTGTATACTGCAGCTTCTAGTTCGAGAAGCTCATAGGACTCCGTGAGGTTCTGGGTGAGTATCTAAGTATGCTATGAAGAAACAGGCCTGTTCACTTTTTTTTTTTTTTAACTAGCCAAAGAGTGGGCTACTTGGACAAAACTAGTCTTAGATAATCCAGCTAGGCAGGACAGGCTGTCTTTCTATGTTGTTGGAATGTAGCCTTTTCCTGTTTTCCTCAGTCTCAATAAATTTGGGTATCTGGTCACACTGGTATCTGCACATCAGTAAATATGGGGATGCTAGCGCTAAGGACCAGATACAAAAACAAAATGCTGGACAGAACTGTAATCCTCCCTTTGGAGCAGTAGTGAGTGTTAAGCTGTTGTGGAAGGCATGCTCCTTTACTTAGCCTTGGAACCCTTGAATGTTTCATTGGCTACAACAGTGTCACCCAGTAATTTGAAAGCAAGAAGACATTACGATGTACTTCTAAGACTTAGGTAGGAAGAGTGAGGCTATGTATGACTCAAGTGTCCTTGTTAAAAGTAGAATGCTCTCCTAGATGGGTTAGTGTTCCAGTGCAGTATGACAGTTCTATGATGTCTCATTTCTCATGAGTTAAGTAGTATACTTTGACTTGTATTAACTACATTTCAGGGACCAGCACCGCTTAGTCCATGCTACTTTTCCTGTACACAGGGTCATTAAAGAATGGATGGTGGCTATGTCCTTTGATCTCTATCAACCTTAAAATGCCACTGTTGGCACCCATCCCATCTGTTATGTTGGCCATGTGAACATTGGTGGGGGGATGTTTTCCTTCTACTGTTCCATATGTTGAAGCATCTCACCAGCTCCTAGACAGATTTAGTTTTATTTATAGAGGTCACTTCCATATTTATTGTTCAGCATCAGGTTTTATATACAACGTCAAGTCCAATTACATATTGAGCAGGGGGAGGGAAAACATAAATTTTGGTTTACTCTAATTTACACTAGTCAGTGCAGTATTAGAAACTAGCTTTTGACGTGATGAAATATAGCAATTCAGACTTTCTTTTAGCAGAGTAGAAATGACATCAGAGTGTCTTTGAAATGAGTTTGGGAGTACTGTTCTTGATGGTAGGCACCCTTCTCCTTTTCAGTATGCTGTGTGTCCTGGGTGACCTTAGGAAGAAAGACCACTATGGCTCGAAGGAGATTTTATTGATGTCATAATATCTGCCACATGATGGAAACTAGGGCAGCCTGAATATTTTCTGCTTAGTTCAAAGGTTATATTTTGAACAGGCTTATATAAGTTAGCAAAACAAACAAACCTCTCCTCTTCCTGTGGCATTTCATCATCCTCTTCCCATTTCAGCCTCTTCCCATCACTTCCATTCCCACAGCTGTCAGTCTGTCTACTACTGTGACTTGTACCCAGACATGTTCTCCTTGAGGATAGCCTTTCTCAGTTCCCTACATGCTGTGCCCTCTTCAGCTTCAGACATTAAGCCTCAATTTTTGGTGCTTGAGTCTTCCTTGGGTGTAGCATCATGAGAACAGACACACCAAGTGGGCAAAGAAGAAATTGAAATACTCTAAGCAAGACATTATTGGGCAGCCCTGTTTAAAAGATAGAAAATTCAGAATGAAAGGAGGATAATTATAGTGCAGAATGACAGGAGAATGAATCCAGGCACAAGGGAAGGAGGGGGCTAGGGTAAATGTCACCACGTCAGCTTTTTTGCCCCCTGCTGGGGAAAGAATCTACCTAATTTTGGCTGAAGCCCCCCTCAAAAGTAAACTAGGGCATGTTTAGCCTTGAGATTTATTTCTCTGTACTTAGGTAGTGAGTTTTTATATGTCTGGTCACATTTTCTAGTCGATTTCCACTGTGATTTTGGAGACTTTTCCCCCCAGAAAGTGTTACATACCAATCGATAATAAAAATAATAGTTAAGAATATTAGCTTTTCACTTTATGCAACAGCCTGTGTACACTAATGATAGTATACAAGTAATCCCTGTTGAGTGAGCACACTAAAATATAAAAGAAATCAAATATATTTTAGTAAATTCTAGTTTTGAGAGTTTTCCCTGACGGAATGGAATGTGAATATTTAAAGAGTCATGATGACCCTTTGACTGTCAGTATTTAGGGAAATTGTCTGTTTAAATATGGCATAGAAAATGTTCTGAACCTTGTTTCCTAATCAATATTTTAGAGCTATAAAGTTTTCTTTGGTATTATTGTGCCATGTTTCACAAATTTTGACATGAAATGTCTTTATCGTCGAGTTCTAAATCTTTCTTAATTTCCATTATGATTTTCTTTTAAACCATATTTAGTTTACCAGCATATTGAAATGGTAAAATCTATCCTTTCGTTTATTAAGTTCTAAATATTTTGTAATTTTGGTCTGAGAAGAGAGGATGTGTAATATCCATCCTTCAAAACATTTCCTTAAGAATTCTTCGGCGTTCCAGTGGTTAGGACTCTGCGCTTTCACTGCTGAGGGCCCAGGTTCGACCCCTGATCGGGGAACTAAGATCTCACAAGCCTCATGGTGTGGCCAAAAAAAAAAAAAAATCCTTAAAAAAACATTTGTTTTAAAGAATATTTATCCTCTGTTATTTCAAGGTGTGTGTGTATCTAAACAATAGAGCAACTTTGTATTGTTGAGTACAGATTTTTCTCTCTCTCCCTGCCTGATAGAACTGTCTGAGAGGAGTGTGTTAAAGTCTCCAATAATGACAGTTGATTCTTCTGTTTTCCCTTACGGTTCTATATATTGCTTGAGGCTGTATCATTAGGTGCTTATCTTCTTGCTCCATCATCCTGTCCTTTTATCAGTATAAAATGACCCTCTTTATCTCTCATGTAGTTTATTAAGATCCTTGTGTACTTTGATTTATATTTGCCTAGTATAGTTTTATTTTCTTGAATTTCCAGCCTTGCTTTGTCTTTTTGTTGAAAGCATGTTTCTCGTAGTCAACATATTATTGGATTTGGAAAATATATTTGGAGAATCACTGTCTTTTAATTGATGAGTTTAATCCATTTATGTATATATTATGATTACCATTATGTTAGGATTTCTGTCATTTTATAATTTTTATTTAATAATGAATTTTGATACCTTTTTGTTTTCCTTCCTCCTTTCTCTTTACAAAAGCAAATGTTACGCTGTTTCTAATAATGTGTATCCTGTTTTTGTTTCTAAGGTGGTTGCCTTATTTTGAGATTTATAAGCTTATTTATCTGTTGGCTTCTTAAACTCAACTACGTTTCTGCCTCCATCTCTAATAAGATGAATATCCAATGGACTCTCATTTACTTTTTGGGCTGCCCACCCCCACTATGTTGATATTTTCTAGATTCTAGGCTCTGGATCATTTTGGTTATTTTTTTTCCCCTTTTCTTTTGTCCTAGAGTTTTTAGAAGACAATGATAGACATTGAAAATCTCATATTGCTTCTTTAATTTAAATACTTGAAAACTGTGTTTTGGGAGTGTTATCATTATAGTTCTTTATGTGGCAAACCTTGGGTGTTTTTAAAGTCTAATAGGTTTATTACGCCCTCACACATTTTTTGTTTGTTTTTTTTTTTTTGCGGTACACGGGCCTCTCACTGTTGTGGCCTCTCCCATTGCGGAGCACAGGCTCCAGACGTGCAGGCCCACCGGCCATGGCTCACGGGCCCAGCCGCTCTGCGGCACGTGGGATCTTCCCGGACCGGGGCACGAACCCGTGTCCCCTGCATCGGCAGGCGGACTCTCAACCACTGTTACGCTCTCACATTTGATTGGCAGTTTCAATATACAGTTCTGTGCTCAAAATTCTTATCCTTCAATACTTTAAAAATCTTACTTCAATATTGTTCTGAATTCAGTTTTGCTGTTGAGAACTCTAATGTCACTCTGGGTCTTTTTAAAAAATATGATCTGTTCTTTCTGTCAGGATGCTTTTTATTTTTTTCTTTGGATTTGATATTCTCAAATTTTGCAATAAGGTATCTTATGTGCAGTATTTTCTTTATTTGTCTGTTTGGTACTCTGAGTCCTTTAGATTGAGGTCTTTGAAATTCTTTAATTTTGAGGAATTGGTCATTATTTCTTTAAATATTTCTTCCTCTCAGTATACTTCTTTTTCTGGGATCTGACTGTTGGCAATTTCACTTCTCTTTTGTGTTACAGATCTCTAAATTGCTGAATTTCTGTTGTTGTTGAGTTTACTATCCTAGTTTTCTTTATGTTCTTAGAAACTGTAGGTATAAGTCCATCAGGAAGGAGGATTTTGTGTGTGTACCTGTCGTTGGGACGACTTAGAGCCTCCTTCTCTTCCTTCTTTCTTCTACTTCCTCTCCAGCTCTTGACCACTGTGTTCACCAGGTTGAACCAGGTGCTTTGGTTCAGAACCAGCTATTATTCCTGTACGTAACTCTCATCCCGGGGAGGGGAGTGGGCGGGCTTATCAAATCTACTTTCCAGGCAAGTGGGGAACTTGGTCACAGATTTTTGGCCTCCATTTAGTGTGGTGAGTATCTCCCAACCCCTAGTTCCACACTGGGAGCCTGGTTCTACCCCTGAACCATGGCTGGTGTATTGTAGGTATATTGACCTAAGGATGCCACAGGATTTAAATGTCTGTTGTTTCTGCTGGGTTGGATGAGTCCTGGAGCTGGTAGACTTTTGGCTTGTACTCCCGCTGACTTCTGAAACTATTTCCTTTCTGTTTCTGTTTCACAGAGATGGGAAACAAGTTTTCAAGTGCAAATTTATTTTAAAAGTCATTTCATTGCTGTTGTTGTTGGGCACATGTGAGAGGAGAGGTGGGTTTCCATTTAAAATTTCATTGCCGTCTTGACTGGAAATTTCCTGATTGGCCTTTACTGTAAAAGTGTTACTGTGTTGTTTCAAGTGCAGTTACTTTGTTCTGCACTTATAACAATAAATCTTTCTTTGAGCCTAGTGACTAGCTGTTTGATATTTAGAAGCATCTAAGATTATTCTGACGGGAAGCATATTTCTGTGCCAGTGGAACCACAGAGAGAGTCTGCTGTTGTCTTCCATTTAACCAAACACGTAACTGCGGAGTTTGTCAGAAGTTTAACTAATTCATTAGATCTTCTTCTCTTCTCTTCTCTTCTCTTCTCTTCTCTTCTCTTCTCTTCTCTTCTCTTCTCTTCTTCTCTTCTCTTCTCTCTCTCTTTTCTTTTTTTCCATTTTTCTTTCTTCTCTTCTGTCCCCTTTCTTTTTCTTTCTTTCTTCTAATTCATAAGCCAGGATGTTTGAGAGAGGGGAGCATGGACCAGCCTTATGAGTGGAGACAGCTCATCTCTGACAAATAACAGAAACCTCCTGTGGTTTCAGCTCATACTCAAACATTCTAGACTGAGTAGAAAACAGCAGGTAATGGATTCAAGGGGAACCATCTCTGACGTCTTAACAGTTAGGAAGTTTATTTGAGAGATGGACAAAGAAGAAATGAATGAAATGGGAGGGAAAACTCTAAGCCCTATTCCCTCCAACAGCAGTTCTGTTTAAGTGAAATGAGCAGAAGGTGAGTAGAGAGAAGCACTTATCATCAGAACAAGAAAGTTTAACTATCTAGAGTAAAAGTTGATCAGCATATTAAAATATAGGAGATAGGGCTCCCCTGGTGGTGCAGTGGTTAAGTCTCCCTGCCCGTGCAGGAGACACGGGTTCAAGACTTCATCCGGGAAGATCCCACATGCCACAGAGCAACTAAGCCCGTGTGCCACAACTACTGAGCCTGCGCTCTAGAGCCCACATGCCACAACTACTGAGCCCGTGTGCCACAACTACTGAAGCCTGCGCACCTAGAGCCCGTGCTCCACAACAAGAGAACCCACCACAGTGAGAAGCCCGTGCACCACAATGAAGAATAGCCCCTGCTCGCCACAACTAGAGAGAAGCCTGTGCACAGCAACAAAGACCCAGTGCAGCCATAAATAAATAAATAGATAGATAGATAGAAAGATAGATAAACATCCTGTGTATTGTTAACTGTGGTAGAATTATCAAGTTCTTTTTCCCTCTTCCTGCTCAGTTTTCTGCCAGTCATTGAAGATCGCTTTAGTCTTTTCCTGAAAACAAAACACATGTGCATGTACTCAGGGTCATAAAGAAATCAGACTAAATAGTGAAATCCAGTAGCTGACATGAAAGGCATGTCCATTTTTTGGTCCATTTTTTATGCGAATACTTTCTTGGTCCATTTTTTATGCGAATCTGTGTCTGGGCCGGAAACCGAAATACTTGTAAGATAACACTTCTCTCTGTTTACCATAGTAACAGCAATAACCACCACCACCACCATCAGTAAGGAGAAGGCTGCTCCTTACTCTGAAGTTCCTCCAGGGTTCTCTTCCATTTCTATATCTTCTCCTTTGCCCTCTCCATCCAGTGCTATGACTTCAACTCAACCCACATGCCTCTCAATAAAATCATCCCAGATCTTTCTCCAGGGCTCTGGGGCTGTATAACCAGCTCTCCTTTGGACATCTTCCCCTCGATCTCTTACCCCCTCGAATCCAACATGTCTACAGCTGGTCTTATTATCTCCCACACGCAACTTGCTCCTTGTTTTTCATGCCCTATTTCAATGGATAATTCTACATTCACCCGGTTACCTAAAGCAAGAACTTGAGGGTCATGGTAGGTTCCTCTTTCAACCTTCACCTTCATTCACAGAGGTCCGATGACTGTAATACCTGAATATCTCTTGAATCTGTATCACTTCCTTGTTTAATCCCTGCAATAACTTCCTAATGCCTGTAGCACAAATACAGACGCCTTAGCGAGATATAAAACTCGACACCCTACCACCTTCTGCTGTGTTGGCTTTACCTGACTGTCTTCTGCACCTTTGGGTTAGAGGCTGATTCTTCACCTTTGTAACTTGGCATCTGCAGTGTGCCTTAGTATATAAGTAGAACCTCAGTAAATTGAAGAAAGAGGGTGAGAGATGTTTGTGGCTTGAAAGGGGAGAGGACGATTATCAGAAGCTGCGTGCAGATTTTCTAACAATACTTGGAGATTTTTTTCCTTCTTAATTCCTAGAGGCACTGGCTTTTCAATTTCATGATCTTTTCTGTGGCAGTGAGTCCACAGCCAGTATTTCCTGAAGCCTCCTGATTTGCCTGGCACTGCATTGTGTTCTCTACGGATTACCAAGGTGAGACATGGTCTCCACCCTCAAAAGATGCATAACGGATGTGGGGAGCTAAAATCAGGTCATGAAAGCATTGACAGTGCAACGTAAACTTCTGCTTGCCTGCCGTCATGAGAAAGGAGAACAAGCAGAAAAGGTGGTTGGCAAGAGATTATGGAGGAGGTGGGAATTAAGCTGGGTGTTGTGAGGAAGTCATTGTCTCTTCTAGATGTGGTAGTTGTATTCTATTTCTCATCTTGGAGTCTGTTCATAACAAAAGCCCTTCAGCACCATTTTTGTTCACGTACTCGGATCAACCCTGTTAGTCGCAGATGATGAGTCTGGAGATGCCTGTTGAAGGGTAGCACCTAGGGAAAGAGTTTGTGTGACACTCTGGAGAAATAAAAGGTGAAAAATGACGAGGGTGTCGGACTGTAGTTCTCAAGTACAAATTAGTTTCATAGGATTTAAAATCTTTATTCCTGATATTGTCAAACAGAATTTTTTAAATCTTTATTATTTTCCTACTAGTTAAAAAGAAGTCATTTAATTTTGGTGAACTAAAATTTTAGACTATTTAACCTTTACATGCCTGGTATTAGTGTTTCCTCAAATGCAGTGATTCTCAGGTAGATAAGCTCATTCTTGAACAGTGAGAGAGAGGAATTTTGTGCACATGGAAAGCAGGCTGAGAGATCTCTCCGTTTGATCACTTTGTGTAAACCTATGCCCTTGTATCAATATTCTTTTCACTTGAGGGCTCAGATTGCCACTGTTTCGCAGGAAGTAAGGGAGAAATTCTCTTACTAGCACGTGATTTAATATGTTGAGTGACAATTTGTGCTGTGTCAGTCTGCTTAGGGACAGGATTGGAGGGGGTGGTGATGAGCTAGTGTATATGGTTGTGAGAACCTTTCAGGTATCTTTGGAAAGGAACCCTAGACCCTTGGGCTCCACTTCCCCAAAGCAGCTTCTCATTGACACGTTTCTCCTTGTAGGAGTGAGTCAGGGAATAGCTGGGCCCAGACTCTCACTTGCTGCTTTGCTGTGTCAGGTCCTGCCCCAGAGACAGGGCCTGCAGCCCAGAGAGCAGAGGGCCAACATCCAGTCTCCTGCAGCCAGGAAGCTGCTAGCGTGTGACCCGCTCTGGAGGTTATCTTGTCCTGCTGCAGAGCTGGTCATATTTTGCAACTTCTGGCCAAGCCCTGAATTGGCAGCTCTCGTGCAGGTAAACGTTCAGGAGTTTACTTTAGACTCTGCGCTGGGGTTACATAGGAGACCTTCTTAGTTTTGAAGGGGGTTGTTGCCCAGGATGACTGAACGACGCACAGAAGGGTCCTGGAAAGCTGGAGCTCCAAGTCTCATTTGCAGGAAAGAACTGGATGGATTGAGCTATCCAGGCACAGGGGGAGAGGCAGCCTTTGTTTCAAAGTGGACTGTATCCCAGGATGAAAATAAATCCAAAGGAAATCATAGAGATCTATCAGTGGGTTTGGGTTCATTTGCCTGAAAATGAGCCCTTCTTTTTGGGGCTGAATTATTCCAGTTAGCTAAATACGTTTGCAGAGAAGGGCAGTAGAAAAAGGAACTTCACTGAAAGAGGAAGCATATGGTCTTCTGGGCTGTGTGTTTGTGAATGGAGAGAGAGCAAGGCTTTGTAGAGCGACTTTGCCCAGGGAGAAGACCTGCTCACAGAGATCACATTCACCTCTCACCCCATTGTATCCCTCTCCCTGACCATGCACTTAGGAAAGAAAAAGTGCAGAAAACTCCCTCACCGCAATCTTCTGCACAGGATCCTGCATCCCCCTAGCTGCTTCTATAAGGGGTCCCTTCTTCCAGCCATCACCACCCCCTCTCATTCCTCCTGGCCTGAATTCTGCTTCTCCAGATCTCCACTTCTAAGATTCTTTTAGCCTTAGTTGTAAGCTAGGTCAGAGTTAAGTAAGAATTATGTTATACAGTCAATTTTCAAGATTAGTATCTTGGGAGCGAGCTTCATCAGAGCCCGGGGTTGCTCTTGTGCTCCATTATCAGCAGAATTGAAATCCATCTAAGATGGTTTTCCGAGAGCACGTTCCTCGCTGTTCCTGGTGTTCATACACCCTCCATTTCTAGGACTTGGGACTGAGGAAATACGAAGGTTTAATCAGCTGGAAGCTGTTTGTGGCTGGGGCGTGACCCTCCACATTGTGTGTCATCTGCCACGGCAGTTTGTTGAGCAACTCTTGTGACCCAGCATTTATAAAATCAAGGCCAAGCCAGTGCTGTCTTAATAGAAAGTTGCTGCCCCGGAGCAGTTACAATGTAATGGGGACTGTGACTTTGACTGAAGGGTCCAAGCTTCAGTGCGGGCTGTTCAGATGTGTTGATGGCAGCTGGGAGTACCATGAAAGCGAGGAGACCAGTCGAGGGACACGGCTGCTCTTCTGAGCTTTTCTACCTTCTGCATTTCCCACCCAAGCCCATAATGTGTACAGATGATACAAACGCATTTCACAAAATGGTCCTCCGTGAACGAATAAATCATGCAACCCATTTAAGAAATGCATTTTCGTTTGGGTTTAAAGTCATCCCCTGCAGTCACTGCAGGGGTCTGGTTCTTGTAGAACATCCTCCCTAATGTTCACCGGGAAATGGAAGTTTCTCTGTGTCCGGGATTTAATAAATTGGGCTATTAAATTGTAATCCAAGACACCAGCTCAGAAGATAAGGTCCCTTTCAAGTTGTTGAATTTGTTATGACTGGGTGGTGATTGGCAGTGGCTTAAAGGGCCATCATGTGACTAGAAAGTGAGAGGCTGGACCCTGCAGGACTGGCGTACTGCTCTGGATTGTTTTCGAGGTTATCACTGATTTATGACTGTGCTCCTTAGAGACCAGGAGGTCACTGTGGCCGCCATTAAGGCTTTCATCTTCCGTTTGATCTGATTTTGATTATTGTTTTTTCTTGTGGGGAAAACACTCCTCACTTTGTATTACCTATAATGTATTTTAAGCATCTTTGGTTAAAATAAAAACCACCAAAATCCCTAAAGACAGGGCACCAAAATACTCTCAGGCTGCATTGTAAATGTAATTTTGGATATAATTTGATTGACTAATCAAGTGATACCATGTAGTTCTTAGTGGAGGTTTTTTTTTTCTCCTCTGAGTATTTGAAAGTTGATGGCTTTTTCTCCTCCCCAGGTGACCGTCCCAATCTTCCTAAGGAGGACACTCCTCCCAGCAGCCTGGACTCATTTTCCTCCCCATCTCCCACGGCTGCCGCTGCCCATGGGCCCCCTGGACCAGACAAAAACCACCTTCTTGCAGATGGGGGTACCTTTGGGGACTGGGCATCCACTGCGTAAGTAGCTGTGCTTTTCTGTTTGGTGCTGAGGCAGGGAGGGCCCTGAAATGAAAGTGGCCCTTCATTTTGAAGTTTATGTGGCAGGTTGATACTGAAGCCGTTAGATCTCAGGACCTTTGTTCTCTAATTAGTGGGGCTGCCAAAAGGAGAGGGTCCATAAAACAAGGCCTTTCTTTAATAGGGTGTCTGTGTTCCCAGTATGGAAGGGGTGGGCAGGTGCTATTTCAAATCTGTTTTAAGTTCAATTCATGGCAGTTTGGGGTTGCACGTAGGAAGTTTGCTATTGTCCTGCTCGGGATGTTTTCTCGCTAGTTATTGCAAACTTTTAGAAAGATGCAAATGCGTGCGTTGTGATCAGTAGACTTTCCAGGCTTTCTATTGGATGATATCTTAGTTATATGAATTTTTGCAAGCTTTATGCTAGTGTCCTGCTCTGTTTACTCCGTAGCACCCTGCATAATTGACAATGGATGGATGAAATACCCGATCTTAGTTTCTCAGTTTGGTTGAGTGCCAGCCATGAGCAGATCAGCTCAGGTGTATTAAGGCAAATAATACCAATACAAACAAAATACCATGGACCTAGTTTCACTACATGAGGGTTTGTCTTTCTCTGCTTCCCGAGGCTGTGGCGTAAGTGCAGGTTGGTGGTGGTGTGGAGCATCAGATTTCAAACAGATGCTCAGAGAAGGAAAAAAAAAAAAGAACTCTGCTAATAATTACATGACATTACTTGATTAGTCAATCAAATGACATCCAAAAATACATCTATAATTCAGCCTGAGAGTATTTGGGTGTCCTGTCTTTAAAGTTAAAAAAAAAATGTTTTCAAAAACTCAAAGTTGCTTAAAATAAGTCATAGATAGTGATGTCATTCTACCCTAGCTGGGCATTCTTGGGACTTTAAATGGAATTGGAGAGTGTTTCTCACATCACGTGGCTTTTTATAGTTACTGCTGGATTCACATGAACTCATTATGAACTTATTAAGTATTACAAGAGGTTGGGAGAAGTTGGGTATGCTAAAATTTGGGGGTGACCTGAAGACTTTGAAAAACTAACCGAAAATCCAAGTGGAACTCAAAATATGGGTATGCATTCTCCAGATGAGATATTTTTTTCCCTTCAAAATTGTCCTATGTGTATCTTTAAATGCTGAAGACTGTGTATTGTGGATTTAAACCGCAGAAGACTCAAACAGGCCTGTCATTTTTGCTATTCTTTTTTCAAAATAAAAATACTCTTTCACTTTTGTGCTACAAGCCACAGTGACAGTGGTAACATGGGAACCCAGCCTCTGCAATGCTGGGCACTCCAGCAGTGGAATTTGGGGTATGTGTGTGTGCGCACGTGTGTGTTTTAAAGCACAAGCCAGGTCTCTAATTATTCCTGTCAGTAAGTGTCTGTCACAGTCAGTGGAGAGCATTTTAGTCAGTGCCTCTTACTCCACAGTGGTTCTGTGGAGAAGTGACATTCCAAGCCACGATGCAGGCAGTGCTCAGTTCACAGCACATCCATGGCTGAAACATGAAGAGCTTGATATTTTTGGTCATCAATCAGATGAGGAGTGAATCCCCCCAGCTTCCTATTCATGCAAATTTTAAAATGTCATGGAAAGCACTCCAACCTTTGAGAGGCCCGAAAGGGAGGGGGCAAAATAAGTAGTTGAAACAAGTCTGGAAAGGAGATTTTTGTTATAGTGGAGACTTCCTGCTACTTGAAGAGCTTGAGTTTTTGTTTTCTGGGCACTGGATAAAACACATCTCTCTCTTACATATATATATAATAGAATTCATGTGTATCTTTTAAAGGACTTACTGGTAAGCATATCTCAGTGCAGATTTCTCATGAAGTCGGGGGCGCCTCTCATACTTGAGGACCGTGAGGACCCCCTGCAGGGCTTGTGCAGCCCACGGCGCTGGGCCCACACCGTAGTGACGCTTAGGATTGGGGAGAGCCTGCAAATGCGGATTTCTAACGTTTTCCCCGATGATGTTTGGCAAACCCTGACATAGACTCCTGTCCGCCCCTCCCCGCGTGGTTCTAGGCATGTGCTGATGTAAACAGCTTCTCTGAGGAGTGTAGTTAGGAGAAGTGACAGTGCTTCCTTCTTTTTTCTTTTCTTTTTTCTCCTCTCCCCCCTCCCCTCCCCTCCCTCCCTCCCCTCCCCTCCCTGCCTCCCCTCCCCTCCCCTCCCCTCCCTCCCTTCATCTCCCCTCCCCTCCCCTCTTCTCTCTTCCTAGGATTGTGTTTGCTGTCTTCAAGCAGCCCTTGGGTGCCCCTGCAAACTTTGATTCCCTCTGCCTGAAATGTCTCCCTTCCTTTCTGCTCAGGAAAATCTTGACCTGTCTTGAGGATCTAATTTAGTTTTCACTTTCAGGTAGCCTTCTCTAGGGCTCTAGTCTACTGGAGGGTTCGGAATAATCCCTTCCTCTGTCTATACCCAATACATGATGTTAGAAAACGATCCCCTTCTAGTACTAGTTAGTACTTACCTTTTATTGTTATTTGATAGTAGTATATGTGTGTGTCTATCTATGTATCTATATCGGTGTCTCCATCTGCCTGCCTGCTTATCTATCAGTCTTATTCAGTTTGGGCTGCTATAACCAAAATACTTTGATTGAGTGGCTTATGAAGAGCCAGAATTTATTTCCCACAGTTTTGGAGGCTGGACGTCCAAGGTCAGGGTGTCAGCCTGGCTGGGTTGAAGTGGGAGGCTGCTTCCAGTGTACAGACGACTCACTTCTCACGTTTCCTCACATGATGGAGAGCAGAGAGCGGAAGCAGGCTCTCTCGTGGATCTTAGAAGGACGCTAATCCCATTCATGAGGATTCCACTCTCACTGCATCCTAATTTTCTCCCAAAGGCCCCACCTCCTAACACCATCCCATGGGAGGGGGTAGGGTTTCAACATGCAAATTTGGGGGGGGTCACAAACATTAGATGCATAACACTATCCAATCTTTCCCTCACTCCAAGATCGATCATAAAATTATTTTTTAATAGATTTAATTAATTAATTAATTTATGGCTGCATTGGGTCTTTGTTGCTGCACACAGGCTTTCTCTAGTTGCAGCGAGCGGGGGCTACTCTTTGTCGTGGTGTGCGGGCTTCTCATTGCGGTGGCTTCTCTTATTGCAGAGCACGGGCTCTAGGCGCATGGGCTTCAGTAGTTCTGGCCTGCGGGCTCAGTAGTTGTGGCACGCGGGCTTCAGTAGTTGTGGTTCACGGGCTCTAGAGCACAGGCTTAGTGGTTGTGACGCATGGGCTTAGTTGCTCCATGGCATGTGAGATCTTCCTGGACCAGGGCTTGAACCTGTGTCCCCTGCATTGGCAGGTGGATTCTTAACCACTGTAGCACCAGGGAAGCCCTCGATCATAAAATTCTTGACAATAAAATTGGGTCTCATACTCTTTGAACTTTTTAGTGATATTGACATAGTTATTAATAAATATTTTATTTCCAATTTAAATTATTATGCATTTATAAAAATACTTTTCTTTTGGAAGTCTCATTTCTTTCTGTGTGTCATTGAATGTCTCTTAGGCAATTTAAAACTCTGGGAATTTCACAGAATTAATCTCACCATTTTCTCTTTATAACGTTTTTCTTTATTTCCTTAGCACTTACAAATTTAGTTTTCATTGTATGTGCTTTTCTTTTTGTTTCTTTTTTTTAAAATCCATCATCTCTGCATACCAGCTGTACAGTATTGATTATAGTAGGATCTGAGTAAATCTGATTAAGAGCCCTTTTAATAAAACCGAAGTTGCTGTGTAGTCATTAAAACTCTTCTCAGAGCCTTAAAAAGGAGGCATTGCCTGGACTGCTTGGTTTTAATCCAGCCTGGTGACTCTCTGTTCCAAAACTTACACCTGCCTTATCTTAGGTCCTGAAAAATGAAGCCCAAATGTATGTAGATCACATAGGACCCCAGTAGCTCTATTGTACAGAAATGCCATGACCCCAGCTACCAGAAAGCAAACTTATACAGGAAAACCTACAGCAGCTGATATTCTGATATAGGCAGTGTGTAAATACAGCTGTAGTCTCTGACAGGTAGAAAACAATCCAGCAGAAATGGATTTCTTGGGTTTCTGCTGATGTTTATGACTTGTGGGTATTATTCATTGCAGTCAATCAATCTGTAGCTATTCCTTACCTGTACACTCAAGGTGATGGGTGACTTCATTGCCAGTAAAGAATTGCTAGCTCAGTCTCCTTGGAGGACATTACATCATAGGTCAAGGTATTTCAAATGTTCCAAAGTCATTTTTTCCCCAGTAAAGTAGTTTTCTCTTCATTTTTAAATGATGGAGCAGGTCCTCGATAAGTAATTCTTTTAGGTTTTCTGCCACAAAAGAAAATCTCTTGTAAGTAGATACCAGGAGTTGTTATCTGCTTCCTGTACAGATTTCAAATGAAAAGGAGTACTTCCTGCTAGCACGTGTCCATAGTCAAGATGGCAGCAGCATCTTAGAATCGTTCTTCGTAGCTGGGAATGTTGGTACCCCGAGGTGTAACTCAGTGTGTGCTCTGGCAGGCTGGGAGGGCAATAGATCCTTCTCTCCCACCCAGTGAGAGGCTTGGCTTGGTAAGGTTTATCCTGAATGTGAAGGTGTTCCTAACAACGTCTATCCCCGATGCTGCCCTGAGCCGCTGTTGTGCCTCAGAGGTACATGCCTCCCCAGGCTTGGTGCTAGTCGGTTAAAGTCATTAGACGGTAAGCTCCCATGCCCATTTACAGCCTCGTGCATGTCACCTGTAGACTTTGTGTGTGCTCACTGGTGACCATTTTTATTCTTGTCTATGAAATAATAACTTGCCTCCTTTAAACTGGGCAAACACATAGAGGTTTCCCATAGACAGCTGCTTGGCATTTGAGATTACTGGACTTGGTTCCATGATTGCTTTTCAGGGAGTTGATGACTTTTGCGAGGAGATAGCAAAGTACCCCTTAAACTGGCTTTGTGTCTGTGACAACAAGCCATGAGTGATGTGTCTGAAGTTCAGAAAAATAATCACCTTAAACAATTTTTAGCAGGTTTTGGTGAAATTGGGTGCACACTTAGAAATTATAAGGTAGCAGTCATGGGCAAACTTTGTCTTCGCCTCTTCCCTTCGTCTCTCTTTCTTTCTGTTCTCTCTCTCCTCCACCCCTTCAGGGAGGGCTTCCTCAACCCCATTGCTCCTTGACTTTACTGCTCCCAACCCTGCCAGGGCAGTCAGTTCACCCTAGAAGTTGATGTCTTAAATTTTGATTGTTTCAAAAGAAAATAGGGCATTTAACTTTTAAAAGTTTTCTCTCTCTTGGGGGGATGCATATCTGCTTTTTTGCTAACTTGACTAAGATGAGCACATATGGCTTTTGTAAAAAGGGGAGACAAGTTATGTATATTTAAAAAGAGATCAGGAGATGGCGGTATTTAACCCCCAAAAGTGAATTGCCCATCACAGGCATTTCCAGCATCTTTATTGGCTAGTTAGGACATCATATCCTAATAAGGGGAGCACCTTTTCTTCTCTGCTTACCTGTAGGTGGACCCTGGTTACAGAAAGTGGTGGGTTCCATTGACCAGCGTCTCTAGTAGAGCTGGTGCCTTCATGTGGCGCTGGGTGCTGTGAGGAGTGGATTGGAAGCCAGTCTCCCATACCTAAGTGAGCGGCAAAGTCCCTGGTGGGTTCAGAAAGATGGAGGTGTAAGATAGCTCGTAGGGAAGCACATGAATGAGCAGGAGTAGACCGCCTTGCTGTGAGCCCCGGCAGTCTTGTGACTTCTGCCCAGAGCTTAGCCCATCTGGACCTGTTGGGGGCTGGGGACTTAGAGGGGGCAGAAGCGTCTGCGTCAGCAGTGGCTGGTGGTGAGAGGCTGCAGAGAAGGCTCGATGCGGTAGATCCTCTCTTGCATTTCTCAGAATCAAAGACTGTGGAGCATTAACTCTCGGGGGCCACAGACTTTGTTGTAGCTGCTTTATAACTGTGTCATGTTGATCCTCACATCAGACCCAGTGAGGTAGAACTATGTTCTTTTTTTTTTTTTTTTTTTTTTTGCTGTACACGGGCCTCTCACTGTTGTGGCCTCTCCCGTTGCGGAGCGCAGGCTCCGGACGCGCAGGCTCAGCGGCCATGGCTCACGGGCCCAGCCGCTCCGTGGCACGTGGGATCTTCCCGGACCGGGGCACGAACCCATGTCCCCTGCATCGGCAGGCGGACTCTCAACCACTGCGCCACCAGGGAAGCCCTATGTTCATTTTTAAAGATAGAGAAATGGAGGCACAAAGAAGGTCAGAATTTTGCCCCAAGCCACATGACTAGTAAGGGGCAGAGAAGGGTTATGACCCTGATCTGTCTGACCTCGTGATCTGTGGTTCCCTTGGACTTGTTTTACTGTCGGTATGGAAAGTCTGGTGGCCTATGGGAACGTTGTTCAATTGTAGTTTTCCCCCGATTCTGGGACCCACAGTGAGCTAACAGCGGCTGCCAGCTGGCCGCTGCCCTTGTTCTGAAGAGGGTGGGCTGACCCTGTGTTAAGATACGTTGCTGTGGTTTATAGTTACCTGTGGAGAATAAACCCTTGCATCTGAATTGCGGCACATTCACCATCCAACACCTTTGGCTGAGATTCGTGGAGGAGGGCATCCTCCCCTGCCGCAGAGCTGGGAGACTTGGAAATTTGATATTTTGCAACAGAGAAGCATCCGTAATCTTTTCATGAGTAGCATGATATCCGGTACAGCTCTTGAAGCTAATCTCGGGGCCCACGTGCTTGGCCATCGACCCTCAGTCTATTCACACTCATTGGGGTGGTGGTGGTGGATAACTTTTGTCCCGTATATCTTCTTCAATCTTCTCTCCAACTCAGTATAGAAATTACGCCATCCCGACTGACCGCCTAGCATCCTCACAGCCTTCCATACATGTCCCTTGGGTCCTGCTGGGGTATTTTTGGTATTTGTATTGTGTACTTGGCACTTGCGTGTGGCCTGAGTCACCTCTCCCTTTGCTGTGCTCTAACTACAGGTTCTGAAATTCAGAGATTTTATTTTCAAGCCAAATGGTTGGTCATTCATCTAACTTTAAAGCCCCGTAATGAAAGTTGACTTTCCAAATTAAAGACACCGGTCTGAATTTTTGTAGTAGCTGCTCTACTGCTTAAGATTCAAACAAACAAACAAACAAACAAAACTTAAGTCTTCTCCTTAGTCTTGTTTTGGTTTTGCTTTTCTTTTTCGTTTCACTGGTTTTTGCTATTGTAATGTATCATTTGCTCTGCGTGGACTGGTTGGCTGGGTCTCAATATTGAAATGCAGGCAGGGGCCTCGTGAGCTTTCTGTGAGCTGGAAGACCGTGGTGTAGACTGGTAAAGCACTGATTTTAGAGTCAGACAAGCCTGGCTTTGCATTCTTCCCCTGCCACTTCAAACCTTGGAGGCCTTATATAAATTACGTCAGCAAACCAAGGCTTAGCAAGATTATCTGCAAAGGGGGAGTAACAGCACCCAGCCCTCCTGATTGTTGTGAGGTTTCAAGGTACCACATGTAATAAAACCCAGTCACGGCTCCCCTGGGAGCCCTAGGCTTGCATTTTCCTTTCCTCCGAGAACTTAATTTAATATTCTTAGTTGGACTTGACCCAACTTCCTGGTTCATCAGTTATGTAATCTCCCCACTAAATGGCTTAGGGAAAATAGGCTCTTTAGTCCTGGAGAAGCCTTTAGTGTTGACCTGAAGTTGCATTGTTTCCAGCATTTACAGTAGTTATACCAGGAGAACCCGCAGCTCCTGTCCTTGCCTCGCTGTGTAGAAAGCTCCTCTGTAGAAGCTTCGGAGAATAGGGCCCTTGGGTAGCTCATGACCAAGGCGTCGTGTTCCCAGTGGGACCCAGCCAGCTCTCTAAACTGTTCTGAGCAGTATGGGAAGCTCACCTATCACCACAGGTAACCCGTAAAACAGCTTGGTAAGTAACCAGAGGATTTTCTTAGCAGAGTAGTGCTGTACCCCTTTTGAGCTGTGCTTGGGAGCCCCTGTTTTATATGTTCCACCCTCACGTTGGCTGGTGGCTGTCTTCCACATACGAACTGAGCTTGTGGCAATATTCCCGTCAGTTGCCCTGCGGGACCATAATGCGGAGACCTCTCTACAGCCCCATAATTCCCTGAAACGCAGCTGCAGCTCCTTTTCTGTTTGGCTAGCAAGCTAAAGTTCAGGCCTGGTCCCTGATTCCACAGTGATGATCTGGAAGGAAGAGAAATGCAATTCAAGGAGCACTTTGAGTGAAAGATCAGTCAGAGGTGTAACTCTCAGTTCTCTCATAGCAAACCCCAAGAAAATGATCAGCCTGGGGGTGAACTTCGTAAGATATGGGCTGACTAGGTCTAGTGGTGTCCTTTCTTGTCAAGGAGGGAAACCCCCCAGCAGACCCAGCATCCTGGGGGGTGAGGACTGAGTGTTCAGTGTGGTTGTATCCAACCTCAAAAGGTTCTGTCTTATCTGTGTTCGAGAGATTTCCTTCCGTGCCTTTCCTCCTCTCCCTGCCCGCCTCCCTCCTTTTCCTCAAGGGGGACCAAGTTCTTGCTTTTACGTGCTGGCTCGATCTATTGGCTGTCTGCCTCCTGCATGGGAGGTGATCCTGAGCAATTAGTCAGGAGAGCTCCTGCTGCAGGAAAGCCCTGGGTGCTTGCAGATCGGCTTTTGGCACACACAGGAGTCCCCACGCCGCAAAGCCAGTGAAGATGGAGGAAGGCGAGTGGGCTTTCCGAGCCCAGGGGAGTTTACCATCATTATCTTCACCTCTTCCAACTCTCCACTACGAAATGGATTCACATCTGATCCATCTCATCCAGGGGTGAGCAAACTGTGGCCCACCACTGCCTGTTTTTTTTTTTAATAAATAAAGTTTTATTGGAACACAGCCACCCAGTCATTTACAATTGTGTCTGTGACTGCTTTCGTGCTGCTATGATGGCAGGGTTAAGTAGTTGCAAGACCTACAGCCTGCAGACCCTGAAGTATTTATCATCTGGCCTTTTGCAGAAAAAGTTCGCTGATCTCGATCTAATCTATAAACAAAACTGATCTTTTTGGGAAAGCCCACGCTCCTTAAAAACCAGTTTCAACAGCTGTGGTAATTGCCATGTTTTAGATGGGCGGTCCAAGTGATTTTTAAATGTAACTCTTAGGAATCTTTTCATGTCATTGAACTAACCAAAAGTTTTCCTTAGGGCTTTTGGATGCCTTCAAGTGTGTGATCATAATTTCAAAAGGCTTTTTAGTACTTCAGTGATTGAAAAATTTATTTGGGGTTATTCTTTTTACAACCTGTTGTTAAAAAAATTTATTTTGAAATAGTTTTAGATTTACAGAAAATTTACAAAGATAGTATAGAGAGTTCCCATAGACCCTTCACCCGGCTCTACTACTAACATCTTACACCAAACCATGGTACTTTGGTTAAAACCAGGAAATTCACATTGGTGCGATACTGTTACATACAGACTTTATTTCTGTTTCACTAATTGTTTCACTCATGTCCTTTTGTTCCAGGATTCAGTCTTGGATCATATGCAATCATAATGCACTTAGCAACTTTTTTCTCCCAATGGTGACATTTACTTAATATTTATAGTTTTTCCCCTTTGACAGAGTTCGTTGTCTTTTGGTAAAGAAAATGATTCATTGGTGAAGATGTAAGCTTGGAAAGCAGAGGCAATATACCTAATGCTCATAAGAAGGGCCTCACCTGTTGAGTACTCACTGTTCTCCAGTCACTGCTGGGTGCTTTATACCTGTCATCTTATTTACATCTTACTGCCACCCAGCCTGTTAACACTTACTTTCATTTTAGCTAAGGAAACTGAGACCAGGGAGATGGTTACTCTCCCAAGTTTCAGTTGTGGCTGGCTTTCAGCCAAGGCGGATAATGCCAGCTCTGCCCCAGCCTCTGAGAGTGAGAAGTGTCCTCCCCTCTCTCCCCATTCCCCTCCTGCCTTCTTTTTTTTTTTTTTGGTGGTACGCGGGCCTCTCACTGCTGTGGCCTCTCCCGTAGCGGAGCACAGGCTCCGGACGTGCAGGCTCAGCGTCCATGGCTCCCGGGCCCAGCCGCTCCGCGGCATGTGGGATCTTCCCGGACCGGGGCACGAACCCGTGTCCCCTGCATCGGCAGGCGGACTCTCAACCACTGCGCCACCAGGGAAGCCCTGCCTCCTTTTTTTAAAAAACAAAAAAAGGAACAAGCTGAGGGAGATTAGGAAACTGCAAATGGGCACACTGCCAGGGCTGTCTTTGGAACCCAGGGTCTGTGTAGAGTGGCGGCGTCTCATGCAACTGTAATCGGTGTGATTAAAATCCTTCAGCCACCCCGCCTGTGAGCATCTGACTCAGTGGACCTGCGCAGTGAGTGCCTCTGACTCTCCTGTGTCTCCATTCAGCTCCTTGTGTCCCACTCCAGCTGCTCGCTCGGAGGGACTTGAGGCTGTGAGCTCCGTGCGGTCTTGTCAAAACGGGGCTTTGACCCGACATTGACCTGGAGTAAGTCACCGTCACCTTTCTGCTCTCGGCTTCTCACGTGTTGCGTGGAGCGGTAGCATAGCTGGGAATGAGTGAATGAGCGCGTGCCGGTTGTGCCTGGATGTAGGGAGGGCGTGATGGTACTGACAGTGGCGCCATGGGCTCTGGGCGGAAAGCCTCCCTGGCTGCCCACATGGCAGCTGCTCCCTCCTCTGTTCTCCTGCGGGACCCTGGCCACCTCTCTGTTGTGTGGCGCGTCATGATCATCAGTTTGTCCTTCTCTTCTCACCTGACTGGGTGCTCATGGAAAAGAGCTGTTATAGTTCCCTGGGTGTTCCCAGGGCAGGCGTGGGGCCTGACAGGTAGTTCTCAGACCAAGAGTGATGAGCGAACAGGGTCCAGTTCGAACCCTCCTCATGATCAGTGACGTCCTCCCGGCCCAGTGCTGTAGCTTATGGCCCCTTGTCACAGGTGCATGCTTCTCCCCACGGCTGTGTCCCTCACTGTGCTCACTTGGGACCAACAGCGTGCTGGCTGGGGATTGCCCCTCTTTGGCACATAAAGAAGAACGGTGGCATTAACTTGAACAGAGATTTCTCATAATATACAGATCGACAATATTTCCTTCTGTCTTTATTAACATTTTCAAACACTTTTGCCCAGGACAGCTGTTCTAGACTTATGCTGTACGTTGTTTCCCAGCCTGGAATGAAAGATCATTTCACTAATGTGTTGGCTTCTGCTCGGAGACCTTGCAAGTGAGGTTTTAAAATCTTTCCTTCCGGTGCAAACTTCTGATTTGATGGCGACATCATAAAAGCCATCGTCAAATATCTTGGTATTTGGGGGATTTAATCATTTCAGAGAAGCAGTCATTTCTTTTCCTGATGTGTATCCTCCCTCAAATGCTAAATGATGCTCTGTGCTCCCAGAGCCTGGAATCGGGCACTTGTATTGCGAGCACTGCCCAGAGCCTGACCTGCCTATGGTTTGCAAGAAATGTTTGTTAGAGGCAGACGTTCTCTGGTGACTGGTGCAGCTGTCGTCGAATTTTAACAGTTAAGGCCCTAAGTCCCCTCCCCCATTTCTGAAATGTTTGTGCTTTTCTGCTGCCAAAAAGTTTTTTTTAATATGCATGGCACGTGGAGTCTGCTATTGGAGACGATCGGGTCACAGTTTGAATCCCAAGCAGCATATACCACTGATTTGTTACATTTTCAGGAAAATGAACTCTGTAAAGTGTACGCATACACAGAAATGGTCATAATTTCATGTTATTGAGGGTTTATTCCTCCCCATCGTGAAAGCTACACGGTCTTTCCCTGACGTGCAGACCTGTTTTGCCAAGGCAAGAGTGTTGTTAGTGGAGAGAATTCGCTCGTCACCTTCACAGATGTGTGTTCCACTCCACCTGCCCCGCCCCCAGGCAGGAGACTTCCCATTGCCTTAGGAATACCAGGTAGCCTTCCAATGTCAGAAAGTTTTCGAGGATGAGTTTCTGAGCTAGCAGGAGGAAATCTCGGTGTTTTTAGTGAAACCCTCTTGTTTCCATTTCTTCCTTTTCTTTGAGAAGGAAACATTTCTCCTCAAAGGGAGGTTGGCTCTTTGGCCCCGAAGACAGAGAGGAGTCATGATGCTTTCAGTCTAGTGTGTGAAATTGGGAAGAGAGCAGAGAAAGAGATTCATATTTCTCTGTAATTTATTTCTGTTTTGGTAAATGTGGTCTGAGCTTTTCAGGAAGAGTAGACTTCTGCCTGCATTTTTGCAAACCACAGCTTGGCTTTCAGGAAACATGGCGCTTTAGGTGCTTTTTTATCATTGCTCAGCAGCTCCTTATTCAATAAAATCAGTGGTTTCTGATCATGCCAGTCTTGGTCATCAAAAATCCATAGTTAAAGGGGCAGGAGGAAGAAGGAATTAAATAGCTTTGTTTTTTTTTTTTAAATGCTTAAATTTGGGAAGTGGTAGGAGAGCACACTTGAAATATTCCATGTGTTCTTGCAGGCAATGGGCTTTTGAATTCTAAGATCACCTACCAGTTTTGATCGTTAACCCGAAGACTTTCTTAGCCAGGGTTCTCCTCTGAACCACAGAATACAAAAAATGACCTGGGTATTTTCTCAGTGCTCCCAAGGATGCTGTCAAGAACGGTGACATCTGAAATTTGACTCTGCAGGGTCCCGCATTGGCCTGCCATGGTTCCAAGGATGCTGGCAGAAGACATTGGGCTCCTGGTCAGAGTCCAAGGACTGTACTAATCACAGCCGTAGCAGTCCTCAGAGTATTAATCCGAGTCCCAGTTGCCACAGGGTGATGCCCCGTGGCCCAGATAACACCTGCCTGTGGAGTGTTAGCAAGAGAGAAACCCAGAGCTCAGGAAAAATACGTCTTTTATGACGGACAGTAAAGCCTGCTCTTCGCTCCAGAGGAAGACACAACTTTATCTTCCAAGGCTCTGTGCTCTAAAAGCATCCTTGAAAAGATAATCCATCCTTTGCTCGCTAGAAGTGCAGACACACCAGAGACCCGTATTGAATTGTCTCCCAACACATGGGTAGCTAGAACAGTTCTAGACATGCAGGAGAGGGGTTAATTCATTATGTACATGGATGCCTTAGGACGCCTTCTCTCCGGAGGCCCAGGCTGAGAAAAACTGCTAGATCACACCGAGGGCCCAGGCTGAGAAAAACTGCTAGACCTTTGCTCTGGGCTGCCGTTTCCCAAATGCCTAGGGTTCCTCTAAAATGTTTTAAAAAGTCAAAGAAGAGAAAGACAATGCCAGAAATTCTCCTTTAAAAGGAATACTTTACTGCTTTTTGAGAAAATTATAAGTATTATCTTTTAAAGAATTAAATAGTTAAAAAATATTTTTTGATCCTTATTACCAAAAAGCAAAATAAAACCCAAATTCTGGAAAGTAGGAGATGGTTTATATAAAGAAACTCATATTTACAATTTCTTGCCTTCCAAAAAAAAATTGTTGGCAGGTTGCTTTTGGAGACACCTGTGAAACGTCATCTGGCCTCTGCTGGCTGAGGCGAGAATTCAGGTCTTAGGTCTTGAGTGTATTTAACTGCTTCCTACCTCATCCCCATTCCTTCCCAGCGAAGGAGCCCATGGAAATTTTCTTGTATCCTCATGGCTCCTTGGCTCCATTTCCTGAACTTTGTTTGGCTGGGCAGGTCTCCTCTTTCACAGGACTTAGTTTTCTACATGACTTAGGATACCTCCTCCCCATATTAGAGGCGAACATGAATAGTCCAGTCTGCAAAGTTCATGCCCACAGAGAAGTCCCGAGCGGAGGCTTCTGAGATACTGTGGGGAAACCCAGGGACCCAAATACAGAAATTTAGGTCTACGTGGGAAGCCTGAAAAGACTCTTGGTGAACCAGTGAGCGTGGGATCACATAGCACATCTGTGTGTTGACAGAAAACAGAAAAATCACAGAGAACAAACCAAGAAGCAAGAAAGGTTCATGTTGCGAGCTTGACTCTGGACAAGGATGGGTGACTCTGAGTTCCTGTTTTGGGACAGGGTGGAGAAAGCCGAGCTAAGGATAGGCCCTTACCTTCTAAACCTGCTATTCCAACAATTCTTTCACTTGCCAGGAGGAGTATTTTCCCTTTACAAAAAAACAAAACAAAACATTTCTTTTTATTTTATTTTATTTTTTTTTGCGGTACGCGGGCCTCTCACTGTTGTGACCTCTCCCGTTGCGGAGCACAGGCTCTGGACACGCAGGCTCAGCGGCCGTGGCTCACGGGCCCAGCCGCTCCGCGGCATGTGGGATCTTCCCGGACCGGGGCACGAACCCGTGTCCCCTGCATCGGCAGGCGGACTCTCAACCACTGCACCACCAGGGAAGCCCAACATTTCTTTTTAAAAGAAAGATGTGAGGATGAAGCAGATCATAGCTGTACAATTTAAGACCTTTACTTTTAAAGAGCCTTATAGATACGCACACTGTGAGCTTATCTTCATCCCGCAGCTGTCCTCCCGCTCAGCAGATAGATGGCCGTCGTTTCATCACCTGACTATTTATGACCAGGAAGGGTTGGTTCGGGTCGGGTAAACCACCTCATCCTCCACCACCACCAGCACCCACCAACGCCTTGAGTAATTGCTGGGAGATAACATGTCAGTTGTTTGGCTAACTGTGGTCTTAAATTCTCTGTCAGAGCTTCACTCACGCCATCCTCTCCCTTCCTGATTAGTAAGAAGAACTCGTTAAAGTTTCATTTTCTGCTGAAGAATGGAGTGACTTTTGCTGTTGGTGATACAGATCACCTTGAGATTTCTAGGTGTCTTCGCTTGGCATGAAGTAGGTTTTATGACTTCCAAATGAACGGCTGGATAGGGGGATTGTAAATAAGCTGTTCAGAGAATAATGTTTTTAAAATGTTCCTCCTTCCCCCCCTTTTCTGATCAAAGTAAAGGCAACCTTCTGTGTGCTAAATATCTATCCAGTCAGTAATGCAATGTTTCACGGGCCTGCTGTATAATACTCAGTTGTAGTGTTAGCACATGCGAACTGGCTGCTTCAGATGTGGCTTGAAGACTTCCTGTGCCGAGCCCTCTGCCCGGCTTTGTGAATCCACACAAAGAGTTAACCCACCTGCTCTCAACCCAGAGGCGGGAGAAATGTCTGAAACCAACACAGAACAACTCATGCTGATCGGCCCTCCCGTTTATTGGTGTGACGGGCCTTCAGAGAAGGTCTGTGACTTAGCCCAGAGGAGAAGAACTGGGGGAGGCAGCTGGAGCTGAGCCGGGGGGAGGGGACAGATTGGAGCCAGCAGAGGAGCGGAAGAGCCTGAGGGGGGAGGAGGGGAAGTCAGGGGAGCAGAGCTGTGGGCTGAGCCGCCAGGCTGCCAGGGCAGGTGGGAGAGCACACCTGTTCCTGGGGAGGCACACGGGGTGGACTGGGTCTTACCCAGGTGGCTGAACGTGGCTGATGGAACTGGCCGAATGGGAGGCCCGGGGCTAGGGCCTTGGCTAGGAGAGCTCCGCCCTGACACCGGCATGAGCAGTGAGATTGGGATCCTCTCCTGTTCTTGACGAGAGCGTAGAGAAAGGAACAGCCTGGGAGCTTTTTGCAGTAAAAATGGACAGGATGTGGTGTTAGTTCTGCCTTAGAAGAAGAATCAAAGGTAACACTCAGTAATATGGAAGGACACGGAAGCTGCTTGTAGAAACTGGTTTTAGCCAAAGAGGGTGAATTTGAGGTGAGGGGCATCGGGGTATAGCAGCATTGAATACATATGTGTTGAAAATGTACTTGAGTAAAACGAGAAGCTTTCAGCACTGTGCTTTGAAAGCAAGCTTCGTAGACCATCGTCACAAGCCTCCAGTTTTGAAATCATTGAAGAATAATTTATTCAGATCAACATGTATTTATCGAACCCTCCACGTTTAGAAGCCCGTCCATGGGTCTGTCTACTGACCTTTTTACATTAACTTATTTTCAAAATTGGCAACTACTAGGGAATGGTAAGGTCACCAAAGATTTACTGTTCATTGGTTTCTCCCTTAAAGGCTAGTCTTTGGTCCACTCTACAGGAATCTTGATTCCCAGTGGCATTCTGTACTGAGTTGCCACATGTATATGACCAGATGAAAGAGCTTTATTTTTTTATTGAAGTGTAGTTGCTTTACAATATTGTGTTAGTTTCTACTGTACAGCAAAGTAAATCAGCTATATGTATACGTATATCCCCTCTTTTTTGGATTTCCTTCTCATTTAGGTCACCACAGAGCATTGAGTTGAGTTCCCTGTTCTATACAACAGTAGGTTCTCATTAGTTATCTATTTTATGCATAGTATCAATGGTGTATATATGTCAGTCCCAGTCTCCCGGTTCATCCCATCCCCGCTTGGTATCCATACCTTTCTCCTCTATGTCTGTGTCTCTATTTCTGCTTTGTAAATAAGATCGTCTATACCAATTTTTTCAGATTCCACACATATGCCTTAATATATGATATTTGTTTTTCTCTTTCTGACTTACTTCACTCTGTATGACAGTCTCTAGGTCCATCCACATCTCTACAAATGACCCAATTTTGTTCCTTTTTATGGCTGGGTAATATTCCATTGTATACATGTACCACATCTTCTTTATCCATTCCTCTGTTGATGGGCATTTATGTCGCTTCCCTGTTCTGGCTGTTGTAAATAGTGCTGCAGTGAACATTGGGGTGCATGTGTCTTTTTGAATTATGGTTTTTCTCTGGGTATATGCCCAGTCGTGGGATTGCTGGGTCATATGGTAGTTTTATTTTTAGTTTTCTAAGGAATCTCCGTACTGTTCTCCGTAATGGCTGTACCAATTTAGACATTAAAAGGCCACTGTTGAATATTTAGAGCTATAGGTCATGGGCTTGACTGTAGATTCTTGTGACTTTCCTTATAAGCAGAAAACATGAATACCTCGAAAGTCCAAGCAACTAGTTTTGGCCGTTGGATTCTGGTGTTGTAATTAGCACGCCAGTATGGTGCTAGGTTGGACAAGACTAGATCTTCTCCACAAACCTGAAGAAGTACAATGAGGCATCTCTAGTTTTGGGGTGTGGCTCTTGGGGCTACAGACCTGGGAGGAGGTGGAGAGGACTCTGTCCCTTTCAGTCATCAGGAGAGAGAAAGGAACTATCACCCTAGCCATTGAGGGATGGGGTGTCATGTGTTTGGTGTTCCGTGGCCTTTATACTATTAATCCTGTTCTTCAAACTTCCACACTTAGCCCAAGCCAGGCCCGGTCATCCACCGTCCAGTGGCTTAACCCTCAGTCACCAGCCACACCGAGCTGCAACCCAGCCGCTACACCTCCTTCACCCAAGCTGTCGTCTTTCCCCCTCTCTCTTCCTGCCACCGTAGCGGACAAGCCACCTGAAAGGTATGTGGTTTGCAGTGTGATGTAGAATGTGAGGACGGCACACAGAGGGGCTTGATCAACCGGAGCAACTTCTTGTGCTCCCCACATGGAAGAAGCTTCTGGTCTCCTGGACTTCGTGGACAACATTTGCAACCTTGCCTTAGACTTAAAGGTTCCAGTACATTCTTAGGGATTTACCTTACGTGAGACCTGCTTGAACCTACTCTTTCTGGTGCTGGTTGTGCATTTATGAAACCACGTATTTTGCAAGAACTTTTTATACGTGAATAGAAAGCACACGGTTTGTTTTAAAGGAAGGTAAATGGGGCACTGGAAACTGTAGTTAACACAGCTCTTTAATGGGCCAGTGGTGCAGAGGCCAGAGGCGCTGACCCTGTAGCAAAGCCCTTCCTCCGGGACAGCAGGCCGAGGCTCTTCTCCCCATCAGTGGCTTCCCCTGCTCCGGTGAGGTGGGCTGCTTCCTTCTGCCTCGGCGTGCATCTGGCTGACAGCCTGCTTTCCATCCTTCCCCAGTGTGTTCTTTTCCCACAAGAACACACAGGATGTTTTGACAAGTGTCGAGAAGCCGAGCCTGATGTACCTTTTGGGGGCGAGACCCAGCTGAGAGCAATGAGCCCCTTCCAGGGTGGCGTGAAAGCAGAGCCTCACCGTAGACTGATGGGCGTCCGAGGTGCGTGGCTGGAGCCTCTTACTGCCCGTGTGCCTCTGCCCTTCAATGCCTCGCCTTCGGTCTCAAGACACCGGTCCTTTTCCTTAATAGATAAACCGAGATGCTTCAGAAATAAACATGCCCTGTGGTTCTAATAACGCTGAGCGAGAGGGAAGGGCATCCCACTGAGCGGAGAGGAGCAGTAGGTGAAGAGGTTCAGGGAAAGCTTCTCGGAGAGGCTCCCTAAAGAAAGATTGGGGTTTGAAACCTGTCATTTACTTGACAGTCAAGTGCTGTGGTTTGCCCGATGTTCCCTTTCCCGCTGATTTCCTTTTTGGAAGGAGCTGCCGTGCTGGTGACATAGAAATGAGATTTGGGCAGTGTGGGCGGGGGAAAGGTGAGGTTTCTCATGTTTCACTTGGTGCCTTGCATGTTCCCTCTTCAGCCTCATCAGTCGGAAGGCCCGGGCAGTGTACCCGTGTGAAGCAGAACACAGCTCGGAATTGTCTTTTGAAATAGGAGCGATTTTTGAGGATGGTAAGTGTTAGTGGGAGCTTTGTGGGAGGCTGTCTTCTGCCGGCGCAGAGGGTCTACCACCCAGAGCACGCAGGCAGTCCCTGGCTGTGGGTTTGTCAGGAGTACAAGTCTGTCCCTTGATGCTTTGGACGGGCGAGAGCCTGCCCACCTGGCATCCAGGAACCGAACGCCAGGGGGCTGTGGGTGCCCACTTCCGCTTTAATCTTGGTTATTCCCCAACTCTTGTAACTCTTGAGGGTCTTCGTTTGGGATATCTTTCTCCTGATGTAGAGAAGCCGGTGCCACTTGGAGTCAAGAAATGTTTGTGATTTGCATCCTCTGTTTTCCTCCCTCATCGTCCCCACCCTAGCCTCCTAAATGCTCCAGGTTCACCAGCTCTGTGCTACAGACAAGTGCTTTGTCGACCAATTTTGGTTTATCATTCCCTTACCATTCTTTTGCTTTACATGAGTTTCGCTTGTTTGCATAGTGCATGAATCTCTAGATATGGGTATTGATTCTGCATACTGAAACCAGGGTATAGATTTTTGTTTGCATGTTTAATAGTCACACACAAGCATTGAGGAGCTATGCCCGGCTTCAGATTGCACAAATTCCTCCCATGGTTCAGTGTACATCTCTTCCCTCCCCCTTGATTTCTTCCTTCCCCGTCCTCCTCATTATGAAATTCATTGGTTGCTATGGAAACAGTGATGTTGTGTGGGGGCAGAGCTGCCCAAAAGGGTTCTGGAGAGGCAGCGAGAACCTTTGATGCTTGGAATGGAATGGTTGATTAGCCAGAATGTTTGGAATATACGGAGTATATCAACACAACGCCTGGTGCTATATTGTCAGTAACGCGGCATGAGCTGATGATTGTTTTTTAGAAAGCGAGTTGCCTCATTTAGAGTAGATTTCTATATCTGTGTGATACGTACTCTGGAGAGCCAGAGACTCCTGATAGCGTCAGAAAACAAACAACAAAACACCCCACATATGACAGCATTATACTTCGTGGAGAAATTTTGCTCTTGGAGTAGAAGCAAGAACAGTCCTCTGTCACCATAACATACATGCATGCAGTTTTGGCAGGAAAGTCAGTTAGCTGCCCTCCTCCAGGCCTGGCATGTACGGGCACCCACATGGCAGAAGGGAAAGCGGAGAGCACTGAAACCCACCGTTTAGGAAATGAGGGTGAATCTTGACGCTGTGTGGTTGATTGGATTTGTTCGGGGCCTCAGAACACAGTATTGTCCATGTGATACTTACCTTGGTGGAAGGTGTATCTATTAGAATGCCTTTGGCTGCAAGTAACAGATAGAGCTGGTTAAATCAGTCACGAAAGCGAATTCGCTCACGCGCTAAGAAGTCTGCACATGGGGAGCTCCAGGGGCTGGTTAATCACCTTTTCAAAGATGTCACCCAAGACCGCAGTGTTTCTATCTCTGCTTATGGACAGGAGCCCCTGGCTGCTTCCCCAGTGCGGGTGGGATGGCTGTCCCAGTTCCAGGCCTCATGGCCACACTCAACCCTAGCAGAAGGGGGTTGCCTCATCCTTGTGTTCTTTTTTGAAGCATGAGAAAACCCTTTCAGAACATCCTTCCTAGGTGACCTGCTCTCACGTCTCAATAGCAAGAATGAGGTCATGTGCTCCCCTTAAAGTCATTGCCAGCCAGGACTTCAGATCAATCAGCACCACACTGGGTCCAGGGGCTTCTCCTCTGGGCACTCAGACATGGGAATGGGGGTCAGGACCCCAATCAAATCCGGTTCTGCCAACTTGGATATTGGGAAAGACCGGTAGATGTCTGACGCGGGACACTGAAGTTCTGCACTTTTAAAGTCCCTCGGTGACTTGCAGGAGACCTCCTAAGAAAAATAGTGTGTGCGTAGGGGTGTGTGTGTGTGTGTGTGTGTGTGTCTGTCTCTCTGTATATACTCATATGCATGTATACACACACATACAGGCATACACACACATATCTCAGTGTGTTTCGGGAACAGGAGAGTGATTGATAGCAGGTAGCTATCAACTCTGCACTTATTTTGCCTGAGGTCAGTTGGCTTTTCCACTTTCTCTGTGACCCTGGACAAGTTCCTTAAGTTCTCTCTGCATCAGCCTCTCTGTCCTAATCCGCAAGGATGTCCACACGTGTGGTGATGTGTCAGGGCAGCATTTTGGGTCACGTGTGCAGCACAGACATTGTGGAGGATGTTGCCAACCTTGGAGCCTCGCTTGGCGCACCGTGCACCCGGCTTCGTTTTGAGCCAAGGCACATACCACTCAGATTCCGGGCTCTGTGGCGCTGGTGTCCTCAGGTCCTCCCCCAGGCCAGCTGCTCTAGAGACGCTTGTTGATGTGTTGACACCTTCCCCATACAGGAGCACGTGCACATCTCATCTGATGTGAGCTCCTTGCCCTGCAGCCCCTGCATCCCACTCCTGTTGCCAAAGATACGCACGGGGACCACGATCGGAACCCACGTCCCCAAACTTACTGTTTCTTAGGGTGGTTCTTAAAGGTCACAGGAAATGGAAGACCCTTAAGCAGGATTTATTCTTTTCTGGGTGTTTGTACCTTCATCTTCTGTGCATAGTTGATCTCTTAGCAGAGACTTGATAACTAGTTAGAAGTGTTTGCTCGGAGCACATCTAGTGATGCCTTTCTTGGAACGGCTGCGGCTCTTCCCTTCCGATGCCGGACGCAGGCCGGGCCGGAGCAGCAGCTCCCCTGGTCTCAGCTGCCGTTGCTCCAGGCGGCCACTGTTTATAGCTCAGCCACTGGAGGGTCGCTGGGAACATGTCCTTCCTGCAGACCAGGGATACGTAGCATTGCTGAAATACCTAAGACGTTTTTTCTGTGTCCATCTGGAGTCTTCCAGCTACCGTAAATGCTCTTGCTCTTGCCCGGCCAGCCGTTCTTGTCCCTCGTGCAGGCAACAAAGGAAATTGGCTTACGCCATTCAGTGGCCTTTGGAGTAGACAAAATCCAGGTCAGAGTGGCCCCTGGGCCGCATTGTCAGTAGTCACGTGGTTGCGAACATATACAACAGTAGGAAATCCTGACCCAGAGTGTGGAAGGGAAAGGGATCTTTAGTAATCACCTTGCCCCATAACTGTCCCTTGCTCTTCGCTCTTACCGTGTGGGCCTGGACTTGAGTTTAAATTCTAAGCTGAAGATTCATTTCTATAGTAGACGCACTAATGCTTAGCTGTTGTTCTGGGGCAGTGCCTCCCATATCCTCCAGGGGGCGCCGTGTGTAAGGTCTCAGGGCAGCTGATGTGCGTGTGTCAGCCAGAGGCCAGGGCCCTTTTCTCTGGGCCTGGGGAACCTCAGAAATACGTTACTTTGGTGACCAGTCAGTTCTGCTCTCTTTCCCGATAGGTTGCCCTGCAGCTTCCGGACCCACCAGTCCAAGCAGCGAGTGGTCTCCGTCCCAGGGCTGCCCGGCATTAGGATTTCCAAGGTCTGGCTCTCTCTGGGCAGGGAGGCTGGCTGCCTTGTTTGCCAGACTTTGTTCATTTCTAATCTGGAGACAGGATCTGTCCATTGTTTGGGGAGCAGGTGTGGCCCAGATTCATCTTTAAAAGCTGCTGGTGATTCATTTTAAAGTCCTCAGATATATAAAGAGCAATCCTTGGAAGACAGCTTGCCATTATCTTAGAAAGTTGACCCTCTTATAGACCCCACAGCCTAACAATTGTGTTCTTATATATATCCCTAACATGAGGGACTCTTAGAAACTCATTTTAAGTAAAAAAAATTAAGTGCAAGAAGCTTCTATAGTGTATGATTCTGGTTCAACTCACAAACAAACAAAATAAGTAGTATATTATTAGGGATCTAAACGTACGTGATGAACCTGTGTTTGAACCATCGCTGGGGTAAGACAGTGAGAAACACAGCATTGAAGCTGCCGATCCCCTTGGAGCAGGGGGAGGGTGTGAGGGGGAGGGCAGGACACAGGAATGAGCCCAGGACGGAGGCGTCCATGTCGGCTGCAGTTCTTGAGTTGAGTGTGGGTTTGCTATCTGTTGTGTAATGATGATTTAGATATTTCTCATTCATATTGTTTACATCATGCTAAAAAATACCCCAAGCTGAGACCAGATTCTGTTCTGGAGAAAGCTTCTCACAAAGTATTCTTGTCCCTGGCTCAGTGTCCTTGTTATGGGATGGTAAATCCAGAGGCCATGGAGAAACCACCGTGAGATACCACCTTACAACCTATTAGGATGGTCGTTATCAAAGATATGGAAAATAACGAGTGTTGGTGAGGATGTGAAGAAATGGGTACCCCAGTGCATGGCCGGTGGGAATGTAAAATGGTGCAGCTGCTGTGGAAAATAGTGGGGCAGGTCCTCAGAAATTAATCATAGAATTACCATGTAGTCCAGTAATTCCTCTTCTGGATATGTAGCCCAAAGAGTTGAAAGCAGAGACTCAAACAGATTTGTACACCCATGTGCATAGCTGCATTATTCACAATAGCCAAAAGGTAGAAACAGCCCACATGTCCGCCGACAGGCGAATGGATAAACAAAATGGGGTCTCTACGTATAATAGTGTATTCACCCATAAAAGGGATGGAATTCTGACACGTGCTGCAACATGGATGAACCTGGAGGACATTATGCTAAGTGAGATGACCCAGTCACCAAAGGACACAGATTGTATGATTCCACTGATGTGAAATATCTGGAGTAGGCATATGCTCATGAAGACAGAAAATAGAATAAAGGTTACCAGGAGCTTGGGGAGGGGGAGGGGGGAGGTAGTGTTTAATGGGGACAGAATTTCAGTTTGGGAAGATGAAGAAGTTCTGGAAATGGAGAGTGGTGATGGTTATAAAGCATTGTGAATGTACTTAATGCCACTGAACTGTACACTTAAAAATGGTCCCGGTGGTTACATATCTCCATATATATGTTACATGTATTTTACCGCAAGTAGAAAAGATGATGATAGCAGGCAGTATTGGTGTGACCGTCATCACATACTCACCAGGTTCTTAAGGATGTGAGCCTTGCCCGGGGCCAACGCAGCTCGTGAGTGGCAGGACAGGGTCTCTGGCGTAGGCGGTAGCTGGCACAAGGTTAGTGCTCCCCAGTGTGTGCCAAGTGAGTGCTGTACTCTTTGCCGTGTGTCGTGGGAGTCTTCAGTGAGCAGCCTCTTGCTGTGGGGCGTGGAGCTACCGACCTGCCCTGTCCCCACGGGAGATGGTGGCCAGGTGGCATCCCAGCATGCGGGGACGAGCGGATTCGGTCCTCATTCCTCTCCCATGGTCACTACCTCCCTGAGTGTTTGAGGAAAGGATCTACTTGGCCCCCGGACCCCCACCTCGCGTTGCACGACCCCTGGGTGCCTTTCCCATAGAATCCAGTCCTTTTCCCCAACAGGGGCTGTGCTCCGATGGCATTGCCAGCGTGGGATTAAGTGAGAGCCCTTAAAAACCCTGCTGTGAGGAACGATGTCGGGGTAAAAGGGTGCGAAGAAAGGGGTGCCGCCAGGTCACCTGGAGGGCGCATCTCTGGTTCATTTGTTTATTCGTCCTTTCAGCAAATCGTCCGGGTCTAGACTAGGAGGGAGGGTCCTGTGTGTGGGGGGGGAATGAGTAGGGGGCACATATGGTGGCTCTGTCCTGATCTGGAGCACTGGGAGTAGTCTCGGAGGGAGGGGATACCTCAGCTGGTATCTGAAGGGCAAGGAGGGTTGTCCAGGCATAAACGGGGAGGAAAGCAGAGGACCAGCCATGCAGAGGTTGGACTGTGGGTTGCTACACAGGAGTGGGTTATGAAGCCCGTTTGCTGAGTTGCCATCGGCATTGAAAAATAATAGAAAAGAGTGCATCACACATAGGAAGTGCTGTTCCGTGAAGCGCTTGTGTATTGGGCACGTGGACGTGTGTGCTGGGTTCCAGCTACACAGTCAGCCGTCTTCTGATGGGCTGCGGTCATGGCTGCCTTGCTGGGCCAGCTCCTGACTTGCTCTGCTGATCCAGCCCGCACCTCCCCTCTCTTCTACATGCACGGCTGCCACATCTGCTCCTGGCCATGGCCGAGGCCTGAGTCGGGGCCTGCCCGCAGCTGGGGGTTACTGGATGCTTCTAAACCCTGGTGATGAATGTTTGGACCCTGTGCCCTTTGCTGTCTAGCCTGTGGTCCCTGTCCTGTGTGTCCGTCATGGCTCTTTGTGGAACGTGCTGGGCACTGTGCCCAGCTGTGGAAGGTCTCGCCCTGCCCTCAGGAGTTCCCCGTCCAGGTGGCAGTCAGACAGGTGCCCAGATGATGCCGGTGAGGCCTGGCAGGTGCCGAGAATGGCCGAGGAAGACTCCCCAGAGGACAGGGCATCTGGGGTCTCTGACGAGGAAGAATTCCCCGGTGAAGAAGTCGGGAAAGGCATGTCAGCAGATGGCGGTGCGGCAGGTACAGAGGTTTAGAGGCTCGGCCGGCGCTGCAGCTACAGAGGGTTAGAGGCTCGGCCGGGGCTTTCTCTGGATGATTCACTGTGGGTGACACGCATGAGGTGCTTGTGGGCGAGTGACTGGTGGCTCGGGAGGTGGCAGGGCCAGGTGCCCCGGCAAGCTTGGGTTTGTTCCTACAGACAGTGGATGTTATGCAGGGCAGTGCCGTGTCCAGCTGTGTGTTCTGGAAGGTTCATTGAGCTCCTTTGTGCACTGTGGATTGGGAAGAACCTGACCGGAAGCTGGGGGACCGGTTAGGAGGCTGTGGCGTGAAGACAGGTGAAGGCTGGGGTGACCAGGGGGGCACCTATAAATAACTCTTGTGCAGATTTGTAACCAGACATCCCGGGAATGGCCCCCGTTTCGGTGTTGGTTGAGCCTTTAAGACCCACAGCGGTGCGGTGAGTTCCCAGGCGGAAAGTACCCGGGAGCATTTAAAAAGGATTTCTCTTCCTTTTCAGTGCAAACCTCAAGAGAACCTGGCTGGCTGGAAGGGACTTTGAATGGCAAGAGGGGCCTGATTCCACAGAATTACGTCAAGCTTCTGTAGCAACTGGCCCGTGAGGGCCCCGCTGCAGACCCTGGCCCCCGAGGACCTGCCTGTGGGGTGTGAGCACCATCTTCCCCCCAGGTGAACCCACGGCCACCTGGACACACGGCAATGACAGATCACGGACTGGCACTCCAGGGGTGGGGGGGTGGTTTAATACTGCTAGACGTGGGGGGAGAGGGGACGCACAGCACAGAGCTGCGTAGGGCTGTGTGGATAGGTGCAGCGGGAGAAGGATGTCCAGGTTAACAGGATGGACTGCATTTTCAAGCCTTGGAACTCGTGAGTTTTAATTTTCCCGTCTGCAGAGCGAGAGGAAGGGCAGCCTTCTGCCGGCCCGCCTGCCCCACTGGCGGCCACACCGCCGGACACCCCCCCCCGCCCCCGCACACCTGAAAGGGAACTGCGTTTGCAGGACGTGCCCTTAACTCTGGTGTCATGGAGGGGCTGCCGCGGGCGGGCGGTGCATTGGTCTAAACCCAGAGGGTAGCGGACAGAGGCTCCTTGCCGTATGGACAGCTGCCCTGGGGACCCCACCCTCACTGGACTTAGGGCACCGGTGGACTCACAACAGGCTTTCTCCTCCATGCTGCTCACCTGTGTGCTGTTTCCCCAACCATCACCTTTCAGCCCTGAGCTCTCTGTACATGAAATAAAATATTATAATTTACTATTGGATCTGTGTTCTCACGTGGGGAAGAGACTGTGGAATTCACTCACTGTAACATTTCACCATCTGGCAGCCGGTGGATGGGGAGGCACTGTCCCCTGGTGTTGGCACGTGTGCACTCACAGGCAGGATGGGTCACCCAGGAGCCTTGCCGCTTCGGAGCGGGCCGTGTTTCTGGGGGCAGCGGTCTTCTCTGACAGGTGAGATCCTGGCGGGCCCCCTCCACTGCCTCAGCTGGCCTCTCCCGCGTGTCCTGCAGGAACCCGGGCCAGGATGGGGCTGGGGCGCTGCCCCCCAGGGCTTTGTGTGTGAGACCCTCCCTCCCAATGACCTTCAGTGTACAGCCCTGTCCCCACCCCACACTCCCTATGTTTTCCAGGCCTTGACGCTCACGTCTCCATCTGGATTTAAGCCGGGCTGCGGGGCGGCGGGTCAGGCATTCGGACCGGTCCTGGAGGAACCTCGGCCATGCCCCTGCAATGGATGCTTTGTTGTTTGTCTTGTCAGTCTCCGACTCCCAGGCACAGGCTATACCGACCTCTCCGGGAAGGGGGAACGTCTCTGTCCCCTGACCTGGAGTCCCTGGGATGTGGAGCTCAATTCTAGGGGCCTCAGGATTGTGCAGCCAGCCCTGCCCCAGGGCCCGCTCTGGGGGCCCGGCATGTCTGTCTTCCCCATGGGAGGCTCCTCGGCCTGTCACAGTTCTCCCCTAAGATTGTCACAGGAAGGATGTGTCCGTCGCCTCTTCCCCAGGTAAGATGATTCCAGAGCGCTGGTTATCCGTTTGGAACTCGCCTCCCCTGGACCAGGTAAGGTGTCAAGTTTGGGGTCAGGTGTGTAGAGGGGAACAGGCCCATTGAAAAGTATCCACGTTCTACCTAAAAAAAGTAAGGACACTCTCAGTGCAGCATAATTTAAAATACTGGATTGCAGGCCCAGTGGAGGGTTTTGGGGCTGCTGAAGAAACCAGGGCCCCATGACAATGGCCGGCCCTACGGCCAAGGGCCAGCCTGACCAGGGGGTGGGGATGGCATCGTCCCCCGTGTCCCCCGTGTTTCTGAGTTATCACTTCCTGCCCCTGCCCGCTGCTTAGGGATGTAGAAGAAAAACTTGGCCTGGGGCAAACGCTCCCATTTCCGTGGGAAAATACAAACTCATGGGCAGTTACAGTGAGTGGGCTCAGGTTAGCACTGGGAAAGATTTCCTGGCCGTGTTCTTAATTGGTATATATCCATGGGGCAGTAAAAATATGACCCACCACACTGGGGCTTGATTTCTTTGCTCGCTTGAGGAAGACTTCGCTCATTCACCGTGAGGTGCACCCAACCTGCTGTCGCCACCAAACTGTTGTTAACTCCCAAAGTGCGTTTATCACCACTTTCTTGGTCAAGAAAATTGCTGTGAGGTCTGGCTACCTGTGCGGTTTGGGGCAAATTAAGTTGACTCTGTGATTCTGTTCCTGCTTTCTAAAAAGAAAACGGTACTCAGAGGTTTTGGGTTGAAGTGCCTGAATACAAGAAGCATGCCCAGTACATAGTACGTGCTCAGTTAGCACCATGCCCAGTACATAGTACGTGTTCAGTTAGCACCATGCCCAGTACATAGTACGTGTTCAGTTAGCACCATGCCCAGCACATAGTACGTGCTCAGTTAGCACTGCTAGTCCCCATGCTGTTACTGCTGTGAGTGTCACTTGCCTCTTTGTTGTCGGGGCAGCTGTGTTCTGTAGGATGACAGTGTGGCAAGGGTGAAGCCTCAGGACAGCACTGGCTGCAAGAGCTCCCCAAGCCCCAGCCCTGCCAACCCCTCCTGTGGTTGTTTCGGGAAGAACGGGGTCACGCCAGAGGGGAGCCAGGGGTGTATTCCTCTGCAGGTAGGACCAGTGTGGCCAGGTTGGCCACAGCCCCCAGCTAGGGAGCCTCCCTCTGGGCCTGGCCCAAAGTGTACTTAGTGACCAGATCAGGAAGTGTTCCCTTAACTGGCAGATCATCTTCATTTCCCCAGAGGAGAAATGGGGGGATGGGGTGATAGGTTTTTCTGTGTTTTTGCTGCATGGGTGCGGCCAATCCCCTGAGTGTCTCTTGAAGGCTGGCTGAGCAATGGCCCTGCCTCCCTCACGGCTCAGGACCCGCAGCCCCGCCTCCTTCAGCACCAGCTGAACGGGTTTCGGCCTGTGTTCATTCAGAGGCACACGCTGGGGCCGTGGGGTTTGGGCAAAAGAGGGCGCTCAGATTTTGTTTCTTGCGGTGGGGCTTGCATTTGATGGTGTCACCCCAAGGCTGGCCCTGGTGGTCTCTGTGCTTGGAAAGGAGATGCCAGGTGAGATCAGAGCCAAGTGGCCTAGCGGGGGCTGTAACCCCCCTTTCTTTGTAGTAGTAGAAACTTCTGTAGTTGGGAGTCTGGGTGGGGAAAGCAATGGATTGTCCGTACCGGTGGTGGGCATCAACTCATTCTTTCTTTACGGGGACTGACTGAGCCAGGGGAAATGATCTCATTTTAACAGAGGCTCTCGAGCAGAGAGCTTTGTTTAGATTCAGTAAGCTAGCCATGGTCTTTCTGCTCTACCATCTTGCCACTGGGGGCCGGTAGGGGACAATGGCTGTTACGAGTTGAACTGTGCACCACCTTCCAAAATTCATATGTTGAAGTCCTAACTTCAGTACCTCAGAATGTGACCTCATTTGGCAGTAGGATCATGGCAGATGTAATTAGTTCAGATGAGGTCAGTAGGGTTGGGCTCTAATCCAATATGATTGGTGGCCTCATGAAAACGGGAAATTTGGACACGGAAACGAGCACAGAGGGAAGGCAGTGTGAAGACACACAGGGAGAGAATGGCCACGTACAAGCCAAGGAGAGGAGCCAGATACAGATGCTTTCCTCATGGCCTTGGAAGGAGCCAAGCCTGATGACCTCTTGATCTCAGACTTCTAGCCTCCCACACTGGGAGACAAGACATTTCTGTCGATTTTAAGTGCCTCACCCGCCGCCCTGCCCCCAGTTTGTAGTTCCTTGTTACGACATTTCTAGGAAACAAATACAGTGACTAAAGTACGTGTTCTGAGTTAAAAAACAACCTATTTTGAAATTCTTTTTTCACTGTTTTATACCTTGGTGACCTTGGACGAGTTCACTTCACCCCTTTATGCATCAGTTTTCTTCTGTGAAATGGAGAGAGCAGTACCAACTTCACTGGGAGGTTGGGACAAATGATGATATTAAGTGCCTCAAGGGTACCTGGCAAGAAATACGGTTTAGTAACCGGGGAAGATGGGAGAGGGTAGCCGCAGGGTACCATGTTGGGGGGTGGGGTTAGTCTCTGCCCCCCTTTTCATCTCCTAGCTATGCCTGCTTCCGTCCAGCGTACCTTCTCCAAGGCCGTACGTTGCTCCTTCCCTCTGCCCTATATTTTTCGCCCTTTCTCTGTCTTCCCAAGGGCACACGCTGCCTTTTTCATCTTGACCTTGTCTCCGTTCCCCATTCGCTTTCGTGCTGGGCCCCTTCTCACTGGTTCTCCCCTTGAGACTCTCACAGCCAGGTTTGGTGACCCCTTCCTCAGCCAGAGTCCTGCGTGACTTTTTGAATTTTCCTGAGCTACCCGACTTTCTTTCCTCCCTCCTCTGGGAGGGAAGTTATTCCAGGAGAGTGTCCTCAAACAGCTTTCTGTCTCCTAGCTCTGCAAGTGTCTTCTCTGATGCTTGTCAGCACTCTTTTTCCTTGACTGGCCTGGGTGGTACCTTACTGCTCCCCTATTTGGGTAACCCAGCACATTCTCTTAATGCTTTAATGTCTGGCTAAAAGTATATCAATCTGCTGGGTGGAGTACCTTGGAGAATTCTTTCCTATCAGAGTATCAACTTGACTGGAAAGTAGACTTTTGATTTTTGCCCAAAGAGAGACTGCATTTTGGATGGGCAGTTAAGTGCATGGGATTCCTTTAGGCTGCTTGGTACCATGCGTCAGTTTCTGAATTTTTCCTTCCTTGGAGGGCTTAGCGGCTGCAGGTGGAACATCTCAGAGAGTGGGCGGAACACGACCCGACTCCGCTCAAGCCAGTTTTCACAAGAACCATGACCCTCTCTGGACCAGGCTAGACCAGGACATGAAGATCCAAAGAAATGGCTTTTTCAGAATTTGGAAAACTTGGAAATCACTGTCTTGGCAACATACATTCTATGAAAAAAATACCTAAATTGTGCGTGGTACATCGGTTGAATGATCCCAAATTTCACCCCTCTCCGGATCCATGTCCTTGTGTGGAGCCTTTGCCATGTCCGCTCCGGGCTTGACCTTATAACTTGCTTTGGCCAAAGGGACGGAAACAAACTTGATACCATCAGAAGCTTGAGAAGTGCTAACCCTTTCTACTGTCTTAGAGCCTTGCTTCTTCTACCATGAAAATATGTCCAGGCTGGCCTGCTGGAAGAGGGGAGGCCACATGGAGCAAAATCATCTCAGACCAGTCGGCTGCATGACCAGTCCAACCCAGCCAAGCCTGGCCCAGGTGAGCAGAACTCCCCCCGCTAGCTCACTCATGAGAATAATAAATGATGGCTGATTTAAACCACTCGGTGATGGGGTGGTCTGCAGCTAAGTACCTGCTACTCTGCCCCATCTTTCACTTTGCTTTGGATCCAGGCTTGGTCTGTGCTGAACGTTAAGAGACCACATCTTAATCTTCTCTTAGCCAGTGTTGTTTGGGAAGCCACTGTTTTATTTCCAAGAAAAATGCTGCACCAGCAATTGCATGACTTGGAATTAAAGTGCCGGAGATACATGTAATCAAGTCATTTTAGTCTAGATACATTCGCAGTTTATCAAAAAGTATGTCGGAGCTGACTTTAACATAAAGGAACATTGTTTCCTTTTTGCTTGAGGGACATTGGTCATACGGAAGTAAACCAACCCCTAATTATATATGCATCATGATGCATAATTGTCCCTGCTTTGGCATGCAGTGGCTGGCTGGCTCAGTGGCAGAGACTTAGTTCTTAGCTAGTGATTCCTCAATGTGCAGCTGGATCCTTTGGGCCCGAGAGCACTTTTGGTCTTAGAAATGCAGTCACACTTGACCCAAGAACGAGCCTGCCCTATTCAGAAAGGGCACCGACTTTAGCCAAGGGTGCACAACCCTGGGGCCTCCACCCTACCCCCCACCGCTGGCCACAGCAGATTCACAGCCCACGATGGCTTTTGTTTAAAGTTAGGGGCTCTCTGCGACCAACTGTGCTCCCTAATAGGTCAGATTGCATAAATTTTAAGATATAAAATTACCTTCATTCTCAATTAAGGCTTTACGAATTTGTGCACAAAAGTTTTTGTTTGTTTGTTTGTTTTGCGGTACGCGGGCCTCTCACTGCTGTGGCCTCTCCCGCTGCGGAGCACAGGCTCCGGACGCGCAGGCTCAGCGGCCGTGGCTCACGGGCCCAGCCGCTCTGCAGCATGTGGGATCCTCCCGGACCAGGGCACGAACCCGTGTCCCCTGCATCGGCAGGCGGACTCTCAACCACTGCGCCACCAGGGAAGCCCCACAAAGGTTTTTTGAATAGTTTTTTTCCCTGGGCTGTGTTTCACGGCTATGTTGTGTTCCAGAAATATATCAATTGTGTTAAAGCAAGGTTGTGGTTAACTCTCAAATAGTCTTCTAGTTCGACCAATCACCAGTTAAATGACACATTAACAATGTACCTGAATTTCTCTTGTGGGAAATACATGTTTTCTAGTTTTAAGATGAACTCATAATTGCTTACTGCTCTTTTGTTGTTCGTATTAATGAGGGACGTCAAGGGGAGCAGCCTGTAAGGAATGTGAGAAGCATCACAGCTGGTTGGAATGGAGTCTCTTGATAGTCCAAGAGGACCTGGGGTGAGAGCAAGACTCCACTGTGTGGAGGGAGACCTGGGAATGAGACGGGGCATCTGGTCTACTCAGGTGAGTCTCGAAGTCTGTAAAATGAACAAGCTTCCGTGCGGTCGCGAAGATAAATGAGGCAGTGTACCTACAGCATTTAGTGGCTACATCAGTAGTAGTTATTGTTATAAAATTGTTATGGGGTATTTCAGTGAACCAAATATCAGCAGTAAGAAACAGGACATCTAACCAGTCCCCAAAGAGGATAATTAATATGTGGATTACACAGGGCTTTCTAACATGGGGGAAAAATGGTGACTCCATCTTGGATGTAGGCAGAAGGGCACATAATCCAGGTGGAAAAGGGCACAAAGTCCACGTGTTCCTACGGACGTTCAAATGAACCGTTTCCAAAACAACAAGTGATTAAAGTAAAGGATTTATTGTAATCTGCTTACAGTCCTTTGCAAAGACAGACATATGTTTTTGCATAAAGATATAAATTGCTTCATTTTAAACTAATTTAGTGTCTTTTTTAATTATATGAAGAAGTTTTGGTGAATTATGAATTGTACCAAACCAAGATTTTTAAGAGCAATATGGTACAAAAATAAGAGACAATTTGGACTGGGACAGGCATTCAACAGTGGATTTAGAATATGGCTTTGCTGTTTAATCAAGCAAAGTTACCTGGAGACACACAAAGAGCCAGTAACTTCGTTAATACGAAAAGCCGATGCAGACCGTCTCCATCCCCAAACCTGGTTACGTCAAGATTCCGATTTCATCAAAAGTCAGTCTGAGCTAAAAGCTGCTCTTGTGAAGCCATTTCTTTTCTAGAAACTCCCAGTCTGCATGCTGTGTATTTATCACCTTCCAAGTGTGGCTTTCATATTGCTGTGCATGTAAGTTGACTGTATTTAAAGATCTGCATAAAAATTAAATAAATTCTTGAAACTGCAAATTATGTAAGAGAAACTCCTCCCTCTGAGTGCAGCTTTCACAGGTTCCCCCTTGCACAAGGCAGGTGTCTTCTGAAAGACATGGTAATGTTGCCTGCATGGTGAACCCTGGAGAAAAGTGTTGATCCCAACGCTGCCATCTCCCGGCCTTGGGCTTCTCCAGCTACAGCTTTTAGGTTTTGGAAAAGAATACGATTTCACTGAGTACCTGATGATTATCATCACTTTTAAAAGATTAATTTTGGCCTCTATTCAAAGTATTTAGTGCAATCATATTGTTAAGTTTCCCCAAAGATATACATGTTTGTGATTTGGGGCAAGAGAAAAAGCCATAAATTGCATCAGTGCCAAACAGATTAGTGAATTAAAAATTTTAGTGCCACTGTCTTGCTTATATGATCTGTAGTTTTTTTTTTTTTCCAAAACTGTTTACATATAAAATTCATTTTTAAAACCTACCTTTTAAAAATCTAAAAACCCTCTAATCATCGTGCAGTCTCCTCGCCGTTCTGACTGAACCGTGCTGTGCCCACACACACCTTCCCAGTGCCTCCTGCCATGACCTCCGTGTTCCCATGACCAGTGCCAGGAGTGCAACAACCCCTTCTGAGACCAGAAGTGAACATTTCACCTTTTGCGGACGTAGCGCGTGCATGGAATTCTTTTCCCCCCAAAGGAGAAAATTCGATTTTCTAAAATGGGATGAGGATACGCTCTCTGAGCCATCGCATTTCCAGTCTCTCTCTCCCCTAAAGCTGATTCTGCTTCTTGAGGAAAATGGAAAAGAGGCAGCTTTCCTAGAGCTGCTGCACTCCCCGGACATCCTCTCAGGGAGGGTGTCATCGAATGACGCCTTCATGGAGCTGCAGACACCACAGCGCGCCGTCCCCAGTGGAAGGAGGATGGAGCCGAAGCCGGAAAACGTGCTCAAGTCCCACGAACACCCCAAGCGGGAGACCAAGGACGAAACGAAAGTACAGAAGAAGTAGAAAGGCTTAAAGACAACCGAAGAGGTTTAAGTGTGGTTATTTACAACAGAGACTGTAAAATGGTAAATTAGATATGAAGCTAAAAAAAGGCACAGCTTTCCCTTTCTTAAATACACTGTAAACGGTTCATGATGCATGCAGAACGTTTCACTTTACAAAAAAAAAAAATTTTTTTTTACCTTGTTGGTTTAGACAAAGATAGTACTTAAATAGTCTCCAGCAAAATAGAATTCTTTCAAAAATACTTTCCCATTCATCCTATTAACCATTAAAGTTTTTTTTTTTTTTTTGTATGTGTCTCATTTACAAAAGTTCCTTATACCTTAGTTTAGGTCCTTCACAATTTATACATACAGTAATGTACAGCACAGCAAAAGACTGCAAAAATTATTGGTAAAGCCAACACAATAGATACTAGAAATTGAAACCAAGGCATTTGTTTGAACATCTTATCCGTTCTAATTAAATAATAAATGGAGGCTAGAGGGTGTGGATACCAGTGATGCAGAAAGACGTGGGCGAAGCAATGCCCCCAAGGGGGTCGCTAGTCCAGTCCACGTGCTCCGTTATTACACAACAGGAATCTGTATATATTTTTTTGTGTTTTTTGTTTTTTTTAAATAACGAAAGAATATTAATGCCCCATATTGACTATACGCTTTATGTGCAAACCAAGGGTGAGCTTGAAAAAGTTCGTTAGTCCTTGAACCCTTTTAAAACAAGCGAACGATCCCAGAAACTACATGGCATAGTTAAAACTTCCATCTGTTAAAATATCAAAATCAGAGAGTTATTGACTAGATATGGCTTTTCATCCAGAGGAACAGGAACGTGTTTCTAAGTGCTGGGGGTTGGAGAGGGAAGAGCCTTTCAGACTATGCAGGTCTCGCCAAATCCACGTCACCCTGCCCGCCTGCCTCCCAACCCTTGACATGATTTTCAACTTGAGCAACTGCTGAACAAGTGGGAATCAACCATCACGTGTCAAAAATATGATTTTCTTGGGTCCTTCGTGGGTGTGTAGTAACACGGGGAAACTTAAGGCAAAGTTCTTCTGGTGAGATGTCTCCCATCACTTCCTGTGAAAGTAAAGGGTCTTAGCGTTCCCGGACTCCACCTTCGGCAGCTGGTCGCTGATGATCTCCACCAGCATCGCTGGGAACTCCACTTTCAGGGCCTGGGACTCCCGGAAGGTATAGAAGCAAAATTCCAGCAAGTCGCTCACCAGCTGCAACAGACAGACAGAGGGGCTGTGACATCAAGGCCTGATTCCCACCGTCTCCGGGCCCCTCTGAGTCCTAACTAACTCCGGAGTAAGCTCAGAGCAACATTCACAAATCCCACCGTGTCTACGAAGCTGCTTAATTAACGTGACTAAGTCATCCGTCTTGGGGGAGCAAGAAGGATGCTCAACGTCCGCTGCACGTAATAGGTCTTTCGTGCAAAACAGATTCAAACAGGAGCTGTGTCATTGTTGAGTCTTAAATATTATCAGCAGCAACAGGGCCAGTAACAGAGTTCATAGCGGCAGGGTCACTGAATTGCTCTCATCCAATCCTCGTTTATAAATGTGTGAATTGGGCGGGGCAAGCACCTGCGTGTAGCTTTGGGTCCTGGCGCTGGGCCTTCCCCAGCTTGTAAGGGCAGGTGCTGTGCCCCCTCGAGGCCTGGCTGGGCCCTGCCAATGGAGCTGTGGCCGCAGGGGGAGCCAGGCTTCCACCGGCAGCCCCCTGGCCTCATCTTGCCAGTGTCCTCCTTCCTTCAGGATCCCAGTCCTGAGCTGGGGGCTGGGGCTGAGACTTCTCAGCCCCATTCCCAGCTTTATTAAGATATAACTGACATACAACTTTGTGTGAGTTTAAGGTGTAGTAGATTTGATACACTTATAATATTGCAAAATGAGGAACACCTCTATCAAGGTACGTAACTACCATTTCTTTTTTGTGATGAAAACTTTTAAGATCGTAGCTCTTGCGTGTAGAGTACAGCATTATTACTACAGTCGCCACCATGCTGTACACTAGATCACCAGAACTTATTCCTCTTAATAACTAGAAGTTTGTACTCTTTGGCCAACATCTCCTCATTTCCCCCACCTTCTGGTGACCACCATTCTACTCTCTGTCTCTATTAGTTTGCTTTTTTAGATTCCACATATAAGTGAGATCAGATAGTATGAGTTTTCTCTGACTTATTTCACTTAGCATGATGTTCTCTAGGTCCATCCACGTTGTTGCAAATGGTGGGGTTTCCTTCATTCTTCTGTCTGAGTCGTATTCCGTTATGTGTGTGTATGTGTGGATATGGATAAAGATGATACATAATATGGGCCTTATCTAACATCGTCTTTATCTATTCATCCATTCTCAGCCACTTGGAGAACATGAAAACATCAAGGAAAACATCTGTGTCTTTCCGCCTGTCCAGCCATTTTCCCTACTCTGTGACCCAAGGACCTTTCCTATCCTCCTGGACCTGAACTACTCCCAATTCGGTAAGGTTAAAAAAAACAAACCAACCCACAGATGCAGTGTAGCATTACTGGGTGCTATTCTCTTTACTAGGAATATACTTTCAAATCAGAAAGTATACATTCTAATTTTTCTTTAGTTAATTCTGTATCCTATCATGGGAAAAATGACTTTGGGTCATTTCCCACTGTATTAAAGCAGACAACATTAACATGACATGTCATAACGGTCATCTTAGTAAAGTGTTTTTCACTTTATTAAGTGAAAATCTGTAACTTTCCCTCAAGATTAAAAAAACCCAAAACAATTAGCAGGCTTAAATTGAGTTGCATAGTAAATAACTGTGTGGTAAAGGCCTTCGATACAAACCAGGAATCCAGAAAAACTCATTGGGAGCTATACCTGGTGCTTCTGTTGGTGCCTGACTAGGCCCTCAGTCTGTAGACTGGTATCTTCCTAGGTAGGGCCAAGGACTGACTTTTCTGTACCCACAGGAAGTTGGGGCCAAATAAGCTGGGAAAGAGCACAAGGCACCATCTGCTGTGGGCTTGTTCAGACACACTTGTGCTTGCTTAGTGAGTGATACACCTCAGTTTCCCCATCTGTAAAATGGGGGCCATGAGAGTACCTGCTGCAGAGGGGTGCAGCAGAGGCTGAGTCAGTGAACTGGCATGGAGTAAGTGCTGAACAGATGCCAATTCTCATCCTCTCCCTCTTCCCAAACTCCTTCAACCATCACTTTTCTCTGTAAACTGGGACACAGCTTGCAGGACCCGCTCTGGGTCATCTTTGTGTAACCTGGTCCTCAGGCCTTCCTTCTATAAAATGTGGGATGGGGGAACTTTGTGTTTGGCCTTTCCTGGAAAGAGAGTCTTGAAATAGACTTGGGGTGGCAGGTTTCTTAATTGTTTCCGGTGGTGGGCCAGTGGCTGCGGGCGCTAAACGCCACACTGGGTCCTGCTCTCCAGATGTGGTACCACAGATGAGTCTCACTGTGGACCGCGGGTCATGCCCTTCAGTGGCACCGGCCAAGGGCACTCGGGACCCAGTTTAAGTTCATCCTGATCTCTGCCCCTGCCGCTGCCCCTGAGGGTCCCTCTGGGTGGCCACCTTCAGGGCTGTGGAGGAGGGTGTTTTTCCTTTTGAATCTTAAGCGTTGACATCCGAGTTTCTAGGCCATATTAACCCCCCCCCGCCCCCCCCCACATAGGATAGCTCTGCTTGGCGGCCACAGCCTGCACATCTCCGGGGCTGGGACTGGCTCACATCCGGAGATAAAGGCTCCCGGTGCTCAGAGCGTCTGAGGTGTGGGGCAGGGGTGAGGTGGAAGGTCATGGTGACAAGGTGGCCTTGGCATATGACCCGAGGGGGGTGGAGCTGGGCCGTGTGGCACTCAGGGAGCAAGTGTGGGGTCGCTCAGGGGGTTCAGAGCAGCAGGACGCTTGTGAGCGAGCCTGCAGGGCCAGGGCCAGGGCCACTGAAGGGTTTATGCTTGTAAACAGGAGACAGCACTGCCTGCAGATTCCTATATACGAGAGGTAAGGAGCAGAGTAAATCAGTCCGTGAACCTGAGGCAGTGTGCAGGGGAGCACCTCCGTGAGCCTGTAAATGGGGACAGGTCCCCTGCCCCATCTTTAACACCCATGCGAGTATTGCCTAGGAGATGCTGGGGAACTAGACCAGATGGAGAGAGACCAGGGCCAGGGGCTCGGCTGTTTTTCCTGGCAGGTTGGCTGGGGGTTAGGTGTCCCAGATGCTACTCACAGACCCTGCATATTAACCGGGGGCTGGCATTTCCCGTGCATCTCTGGTCCACGTTCCATGGACTGGGAAAGCAGCTCATTTCCAGTTATGAGCTATACCCAGGGCTTCTGTTCATAATAGATGTCAGCTGCTGAGGGATGGGGGGGCTCTCCTGGGGCACATGGGGTCAGCCTGGAAGGCCAGGGCTGGGCCTCTGACCCTGCGAACACCTGGAGAGGGGACCCCCCCATTACCACTAACTGACCAAGATGCCTGGGGGCCCCAGCAGCTACCAGAAGGCGCTGGCTGCCTCACAAGCCTGCCGGACCTGCCTGCCCTGGGAGGGCTGCAAACCTCTGAAGATCCCAACCCAGCAGGGCCTGAGCCAACGGCTGCAGTTGCTGGGGTCAGGGATCATCTGAGAATCGAAGCCAGGAACCCCCAGTCACTGGGCGAGGAGACAAGGGCCACTCTGCAGGACCTGCCTGCTGACCCACAGTGCATTGCCAGTGCGCCGGGCCCTAGGGGTCCCTGGCCCTTAGCGGATGTCTGAGTTGGCCTGTTGCTGAGGTTGGTACGAGGGCACCACCCCTCCTGGAAAAAACAAGGCACGGGGAGGGCGAGGCTGCAGGTGGTCAGAGCATGAGGCGGTGGGAACTAGGTCCTGAGAGCCGGGGAGTCACATACTGTTAGGTCGGCAGAGATGTTGACCCATCAGAACAGATACCGGTTCCTGAGCCAAACTGCCGTGTCACAGCGAAGTGTCTAACGGTCACGTTACACACGTGTGTCTCCTGGATGTCGGCCTGATGCAAAGCAGGCGGCACCTCTGCCAGAGCCTGGAGGAGCCAGGAAACATGGGGACAACCAGGTATGATGTGTATGCCCTCACCAGGCGCCATATTGTCCTCTGCCCCAGGTACGGGGGTTGGTTGGGGGCAGGCAGGCCCCACGGTCACAGCCTGGAAGGCTGGTTAATACTAGGCTAGAAGGAGAGTCAAGAACCCTAATTATAATCAGTAATAAGAGTCCATATTATTAGGAATCGAAGAGAGTCCTGCGTTGACTTCTCATTCTGTACAAAAGGCATCTGTTGGGATCACAGAAGTCTAGCTGGACGCTCAACATGATTTATCCAGAGCCCGATGTCAGGGCCACAGCTGTTAGGGTGACAGAGGAGCCTGACAAGGTCACAGGTTGACCGGTGGCACTTTGCTTGTTCGACACTGAAGCTATCAGGCTCAGTCGGTGCCTATTTCCCACTCTGTCCACTGAGTCATCGCCTGTGGCAGGCCAGTAGCTGGGCCCTGCTCCCACCATGAGCTGCAGTCTCTTGGAGGGAGGGGCACGCAGGGAGGGTTCGGCACTGCTGTTCCAAGATTACACAATCAGTGAGCAGTGACTGAGCAACTGAATGATAACAGCCTCTCTGGGTTGGGTCCCACGGGTTTTCAAACCCGCACCCGCCACCCAGTGAGGGCTAGTGTGGAAGATGCTGGTGTGTGCACAGGTTGGGGCCCCGTGGCCACGCAGGACTGCTTCTCTCTGGCTGGTGACGTCTCAGCAAAATGTGAGGGTAACAACACCCCCTCAACTTGGTAGCACTTGTTTCTACACCCAGAAGAAAATGTACCTTTAACAACAAGGTTAGACTGTTTGCTCGTGGATTCCCTTTGAAAACCCAGGCCCTGCAGTGAGGCTACCCTGCTGAGTGCTGGCAGGCTCTACTAGAGGCTGAGTTTAGGAGGGTCCTGAAGGCCTCCTAGAGGCAACTGAGAGAAGAAGTATCAGCAAGAGACCATCAAAGAGTACTGTCAGCATCATGACAGCATGACGCTGACAAGGCCCCCCTTTCAACAAAGAATTAGTCATCCATCCATGAACAAAAGCACCTTTGTGGAGCTCTGGGATCCGGTCCCACGTGCAAAGGGACCTGGGGAGGAGTCTTGCCCATCTGTGCATCTGGTAATAGGCAGACAGACTTTGGCATGGGCTATGAAACCAGTGAACCTGTCCCAACCCCTCTTGCCATGGTCAGGAAAATACCTGGAGACTGACCTGGGCAGATACCGACTGACAAGGGAGAAATTGCAGAAAATCAGCCTTCCCAAGGGGAGACGCCTGCACACCACTGGAGCAATAAAATTAAATGAGTTTGGAAGTAGTGGAGAGGAAAGAACTTTACCAGCGCTGTCCCAACCCCTGGCGACACTGCGTGGGGCCAAATTATCAGGTAGCAGCAACCTCTCCCACAGGAGAAAAGGAGAGTGGTGAGTGAGTGCTTGGCTACCCTCGTGTTGCAGGATACAGCTGGAGAAACCAGTGGCACCCAGAGTACTGAGGTGGGACTTCCATGACTGGGAGGAGGAGGGAAGGGATTGGGAAAGAGACAGATAGGAATATCCAAGGGCATTAAAGGGACACAGCCATTAAGGTCTACCCTGAGCCTCTGGGAATACTACACCTGGGGATCTCCCTAGAGGGTCCACAGGTACCCCCCCAATCCCTGAGTGCTAAACTCATACCTCCCCCCACTCTGCAGCTGGCATCTTGTGCACACTCCTGAGTGTGGTGGCAAGAGTGAGCTCCAGTAGACAGGAAGTGTGCTCAGAAAACAGGCCAGGATCTGTGGGCTACGGAGAAACCACAAACTTGAGCTACAGTGGTGCCACTTTCTGGAAAACAAAAAGAGGCCTCTAGTAGCCATCCTGGGGAGCTGTAAGAACCAGGAAAGACAGAAAAGCTGCAGAATTCTGCCACAACGAGAAGCAAAAAGGAGTGGAACAGATGTATCCTTACAAAGGCAGAAGAGCGCCAATGAACAGACTGTCCCATCTGAAGGCAACTAGCAATAACTGAAGACAGTATCTGCCACTTCAAGTGCAAGAAAAAGGCAACGCAAAACTACAAGGAATATGAGAAATCAAGAAAACGTCATCTCCAAAAGATAATAATTCTCTAATAACTGAGCTCAAAGGCATGGACTTTTGCAATCTAGCTAAATTCAAGAATGGCTGTTTTGCACAAACTCAGTGAGCTACAAGAAAACTCAGGAAGACAGTTCAACAAAATCATGAAAAAATACAGGCTCAAAATGAGTAGTTTACCAAAGAAACACAAATCATAAAAAAGAACCAAGCAGAAATTCTGGAGCTGAGGAGCTCATGGAATGAAGTGAAGAATGCTATAGAGAGCATCTGCGGTAAAGCAGAGCAAAGGAAGAAAGAATAAGTGAGTCAGAAGATTCCAAAATACGCACATTAAAGGAGAAAAAAGAATGGAAAAGAGTGAAGAAAGCCTATGTGATCTAAGGGATTCCATCAAAACACCTAACATTAGAAAAACCAGGGTTCCAGAAGGAGAAGAGAGGGATATGGGGCAGAAAATTTATTTAAAGAAATAGCCAAGAACTTCCCAAACCTGGGGAGAAAAATGGACATCCCAAGTTCACAAGGTTAATAGTTCACTCTGTTTTCTCAATGCAAAGAGGCTTACTCTAAAACATGTTATAATGAAACTGTCATACAGCAAAAATAAATAATTCTAAAAATAGCCAGAGAAAAAAGATGGTAACCTACAAAGGAACTTCCATTAGGCTATCAGAAGATTTCCCAACAGAAACCCTACAGGCCAGGAGAGAGCAGAATCACATATTCCAAGTGCTGAAAGAAAAGAATTGCCAGCCAAAAACTATCTGGCAAAATTACCTTTCAAATACATAGGAGAGAAAGACTTTCCAAAACAGACAAAAGCTGAGGGTGTTCATTACCACTAGACCCCCCCTTGAAAGAAATGCTGGAAGGAGTACTTCAAGCTGAAATGAATATATGCTAATCAGTGACATGAAAATATATGAGTATCTAAGACACTGGTAAGGGTAAATATACAGTCAGACTTGGAAAATCCTAATTCTGTAATAGGATGGTATGTTAACCACTTAACTATACTATAAAGGTCAAAGAGTATCAAAAATAATTATAGTGACTATAATTTGTTAAATAATGACATCAAAACTATAAAACGGGGTGGCCTGTGTAGACAACTGAAGTTAGGTTGCTATGAACTTAAAATGGACTGTTTTATCTATGCAGTGTCTTATGTAAGCCTCGTGGTAACCACAAACCAAAACACCTAGAGTAGATACACAAGAGATAAAGAAAAGGGAAACAGGCATACCAAAATGGAAAATGCCAATTTACAAAGGTAGGCAGAAACAGAGGAAAAAGAAACAATGAACCGGATGGCATTACTAAGTCCTTACATACCAATAACAACTCTTAAGTGTACATGGACTGAATTCACCGTCGAAAGATGCAGAGTGGCTGGATGGGTAAAATATCAAGACCCAACTATATGCTACCTACAAGAGATTCACTTCAGCTTTAAGGACTCAGAGTGAAAGAATGGAAAAAGATGTTCCATGCAAGTAGAATCGAAAAGAAAGTGGGAGTAACTATATTTATTACAGACAAAATAGACTTTAAGCCAAAAAAGGTAACAAGCATCAAAGAAAGTCAATATATAATGATAAAGGGGTACATTCATCAAGAAAACAATGTGTGTGTGTGTACACACACACACACACGCAACATCAGAGCAACTAAATATATTCAGCAAATACTAACATATCTGGTGGGGGAAATACATGACAATCCAAAGGACTTAAGCACCCTACTTTCAGCAATGAACAGATCGTCCAGACAGAAAATCAATAAGGAGACACGGGACTTGAACCATATATTAGGTCAAATAGACCTAACAGATATTAAGAGAACATTCCATCCAACAGAAGCAGACTATACATTCATCTCTGGTGCACATGGAACATTCTCCAGGATTGACCATGTGGGAGAACACAAGATAAGTCTCGGCAAATTTAAGAAGAATGAAATTATACCAAGTATCTTTTCTGGCCATATGGTATGAAGCTAGAGTTCAACAAGAGAAAAGCTGGAAAATCTACAAATATGTAGAAATTAAACAACACACTCCTGGATAACAAATTGGTCAAAGAAGAAATTTAAAAAAATATCTCAAAACAAATAAAAATGGAAACACAACATACCAAAATCCATGGGATGCTGTAAAAGCAGTTCTGAGAGGGGGTTTATGGTGATAAATGCATACATTAAGAAAACAGAGAGATCTCAAATAAATAACCTAAATTTACACTTCAAGGAACCAGGAGAAAAAAGGGACAAACTATATTCAAAGTTAGCAGAAGGAAGGAAATGACAAGGATCAGAATGGAAATAGATGAAATAGAGACCAGAAAAACAATAGGAAAAAAAAAATCAATGAAACTAAGAGTTGGTTTTTTTAAAAGATAAATGAAACTGACAAAACTTTAGGTAGACAAAGAAAAAAAGAGAGAAGACTCAAAATCAGAAATGAAAGAGGAGATATTACAACTGATACTCCAGAAATACAAAGGATCATAAGAGACTACTAAGAACAATAATATGCTAACGAGTTGGGTAACCTGGAAGAGATGGATAAACTCCTAGAAGCACACAACCTGCTCAGACTGAATCAGGAAGAAACAGAAAATCTAAACTAACCAATAACTGGTAAGGAGACTGAATCAGTAATCAAAAATCTCCAAATATAGAAAACCCTGGACCAGCTGGCTTCACTGGCAAATTCTACCACACATTTAGAGAAGAATTAATGTCAATCTTCCTCAAACTTGTCCTATAAACTGAAGAAGAAGGAATACTTCCAAACTCATTTTACCAGGCCAGCATTACTCTGACACCAAAGCCAAAGAAAAGAAAACTATAAGTCAATATCCCTGATGAATATAGATGCAAAAATTCTCAACAAAAGATTAGCAAACAAAATTCAACATTACAGTAAAAGGATTATACACCATGACCAAGTGGGATTTATCCCTGGGATGCAAGAATGGTTCAACATACACAAATAAATAAACACACACTACATTAACAGAATTAAAAATAAAAATTACACAATCATCTCAATAAATGCAGAGAAAGCATCTGACAAAATGCAACATCCTTGCATGATAAAAACCCTCAACAAATTGGGTATTGAGGGAACATACCTCAATGTAATAAAGGCCATATACGACAAATTCAGGGCTAACATTATACTCAATGGAGAAAGACTGAAAGTTTTTCTTCATTTAATATCAGGAACAAGACAAGGGTGCCCACTCTCACCCCTCTTAATCAATATAGTACTGGAAATCCTAGTTAGAACAATTAGCAAAGAAAAAGAAATAAAAGGCATCCAAATCAGAAAAGAAGAAGTAAAATTACCTCTGTTTGCAAATGATATGATCTTATATACAGAAAATCCTAAATACAAAGCCCCCAAATTGTTGGAACTAATTAAAAAATTCAATAAAGTTGCAGAGGTCAAAATCAACATACATAAGTCAGTTGCATTTCTACATGTTAACAATGAAACATATGAAAAAGAAATAAAACTATCCCATTCACAATAGCTTCAAAACAATAAAATACTTAGGAATAAATTTAACCAAAGAAGTGAAAGATCTTTACAATGAAAACTACAAGACCATGATGAAAGAAGTTGAAGAAGACACAAACAAATGGAAAGACATCCCGTGGTCATGAATCAAAGGACAATACTGTTAAAATGTCCATACTACTCAAAGCCATGTACAGATTCAACACAATCCCTATCAAAATTCCAATGGCATTTTTCATAGAAGTAGAAAAAACAACCCTAAAACTTGTATGGAACCACAAGAGACTTCAAATAGCCAAAGCAATCTTGAGAAAGAAGAAGAGTCAGAGACATCACTCTTCCTGATTTCAAACTTTTCTACAAAACCATAGTAATTAAAACAGTAAGGTACTTGCAAATAAATAGATACATAGACTTATGGACCAGAAAGAGAGCCCAGAAATAAACCTCTGCATTTTTGATCAACTAACATTTGACAAGGGAGCCAAGAATGCTCAATGGGGAAAGCATAGTCTCTTCAACAAATGGTGTTGGGAAAACTGGATAACCACATGCAGAAGACTAAAACTGGGCCCCTATCTTACACCACTCACAAAAATGAACTCAAAATGGATTAAAGACTTAAATGTAAGACCTGATACCATAAAAATCATAGAAGAAAATATAAGAAAGAAGTTCCTTGACATTGGTCTTGGCAATGATTTTTTAGACATGACACCAAAGTTCAACAAGTATGACTACGTCAAGCTAAAAAGCTTCTGCAGAGCAAAAGAATCAAAAAAAAAATGAAAAGGCAAATGACAGAACAGGAGACAGTATCTTCAAACCATATATCAGATAAGGGTTAATATCCAAAATATATTAAAAACTCATATAACTCAATAATAATTTGATTAAACAATGGGCAGAGGGACTGAATAGACATTTTTCCAAAGAAGACATCCAAATTGCCAACAGGTATGTGAAAAAGATGCTCCACATCATTAACCAGGGAAATTTAAATCAAAAGCACAATGAAATAACTCACTGATATCAGATGATGACACCTGTTAGAATGGTATCACGAAGAAGACAAGAGATATGTGCTAGTGAGGATGTGAAGAAAAGGGGACCCTTGTGCACTGTTGTTGGTGGGAATGCAAAGTGGTTTGGCCACTATGGAAAAACAGTATGGAGGTTCCTCAAAACATCAGAACTAACCTATGATCCAGCAACTCCACTCCTGGGTATATAGCTGAAGGAAAGGCAAACAGGATATCAAAGAGATATGTGCACTCTCATATTTACTGCAGCATTATTCACAACAGCCAAGATATGGAAACAACCTAAGTGTCAACGGATGAATGGATGAAGATGTGATACACACACACACACACACACACACACACACACACACACACACTTTTTCAGCCATGAGAAAGGAGTAAATTCTGCTACTTGCAACAACACTGATGCACTGTGAGGGCATTATGGTAAGTGAGATAAGTCAGACGGAGAGAGACAAATATTCTATGATCTCATTTATATGTAGAATCTATAAAAGCCAAACGCTTAAAAACTGAGAGTAGAAGAATGGTTACCAGGGAATGGGGGACTTAGGGAGATGTTGTTTGAAGGTACAAACTTGCAACCAGTAGATAAATAAGTCCTAGAGATCTAATGCACACCACAGTGACAACAATACTGTTTTATAAAGTTGCTAGCAGACTAGGACTTAATTGTTCCTACCACAAAAAAGAAATGATAATTATGTGACATGATAGGTGTTAGCTAATGCTATGGTGGTAATCATTTTGCAATATATAAATGTATCAAAGCAATATGTTGGACATCTTAAACTTACACAATGTTATGTCAGTTATATCTCAATAAAAAAAGGTACCTGAATCCAACAACACATAAAAAAGATCATATACCACGACAAAGTGGGATTCACCCCAGGTTCACAAGGATGGTTCAACATATGCAAATCAATCAATGTGATATGTCATATCAACAAAAGAGAAGACTAAAGCCACATGATCATCTCAATAGATGCAGAAAATGCATTTGACAAAATTTAACATTCATTCATGATAAAAACTTACAAAAGTGGGTAGAGAGGGAACATATCTCAAGGTAATAAAAGCTATTTATGACAAACCCACAGCCAATGTAATACTCAATGGTGAAAAGCTGAAAGCCTTCATGCTAAAATCTGGAACAAGTCAAGGATGCCCACTCTCATCTCTTCTATTCAACATAGTACTGGAAGTCCTAGCCATAGCAATCAGACAAGAAGAAGAAATAAAAGGTATCCAAATTGGAAGGGAAGAGGTAAAGTTGTCATTATATGCAGATGATACGATATATAGAAAACCCTGAAGACTCCACACAAACAAACACTACTAGAACTGATAAACGAATTCAGCAAGGTAGCAGGATACAAAATTAACATTCAGAAACTGGTTGAATTTCTTTACACCAATAATGAAATATCAGAAAGGGAATGTAAAAAAAAATCCCTTTTAAAATCGCACCCCCCAAAATAAAATACTTAGGAATAAACCTGACCAAGGAGGTGAAAGAAAGACTTATACTCTGAGAACTATAAAAACACTGATAAAGAAAACTGAAGATGATTCAAAGAAATGGAAAGATATCCCATGCTCTTGGATTGGAAGACTTCATATTGTTAAAATAGCCATACTACCCAAAGAAATCTACAGATTTAATGTGATCCCTATCCAATTACCCATGACATTTTTCACAGAACTAGAACAAATAATCCTAAAATTCATATGGAACCATAAGAGACCCTGAATTGCTAAAGCAATCCTGAAGAAAAAGAAGAAAGCAGGAGGCATAACCCTCCCAGACTTCAGGCAATACTAAAAAGTTTCAGTAATTAAAACAGCGTGGTATTGGCACAAAAACAGACTTAGGGATCAACGGAACAGAATAGAGAGCCCAGAAATAAACCCACACACCTATGGTCAATTAATTTTTGACAAAGGAGGCAAGAATATACAATGGGAAAAGGTCTCTTCAGCAAGTGGTGTTGAGAAAGTTGGACAGCTGCATGTAAACTGATGAAGTTAGAACACATCCTCTCACCATACACAAAAATAAACTCAAAATGGCTTAAAGACAAACATAAGACAGGACACCATAAATCTCCTAGAAGAGATCATAGGCAAAACATTCTCTGACATAAATCATACCAATGTTTTCTTGGGTCAGTCTCCCAAGGCAATAGAAATAAAAACAAACATAAACAAATGGGACCTAATCAAACTTACAAGCTTTTGCACAGCAAAGGAAACCATAAACACAATGAAAAGACAGCCTACAGGCTGATGCAGCCGACAAGGATTTAATTTCCAAAATATACAAACAGCTCATACAACTCAACAACCTAAAAACAAACAGCCCAATTGAAAAACGGGCAGAAGAACTAAACAGACATTTCTCTAAAGAAGAAATATAGATAGCCAATAGGCACATGATAAGATGCTCAACATCGCTAATTATTAGAGAAATGCAAATCAGAACTACAATGAGGTACCACCTTAAATGTGTCAGAATGGCCATCATTAAAAAGTCTACAAATAACAAATGCTGGCGATGGTGTGGAGAAAAGAGAACCCTCCTGCACTGCTGGTGGGAATGTAAGCTGGTGCAGCCACTGTGGAAAACAGTATGGAGGTTCCTCAGAAAATTAAAACTAAATTACCATATGATCCAGCAATCCCACTCCTGGGCATATATCCAGACGAAACTATAATTCAAAAAGATACATGCACCCCTATTCATAGCAGCACTATTCACAATAGCCAAGACATGGAAACAACCTAAATGTCCATCGACAGATGAATGGATAAAGAAGATGTGATGTATACATACACAATGGAATACTACTCAGCCATAAAAAAGAATGGGATAATGCCATCTGCAGCAACATGGAAGCAACTAGAGATTATCACACTAAATGAAGTAGGTCAGAAAGAGAAAGACAAATACCATATGATATAATTTATATGTGGAATCTAAAACATGACACAAATGAACCCATCTCTGAAACAGAATCATGGACATAGAGAACAGACTGGTGGTTGCCAAAGGTGAGGGGGTTGGGGGAGGGGTGGAATGGGAGATTGGGGTTAGCAAATGTAAGTTTTTATATATAGAATGGATAAACAACAAGGTCCTACTGTATAGCACAGGAAACTATATTCAGTATCCTGTGATAGGACTTCCCTGGTGGTGCAGTGGTTAAGAATCCACCTACCAATGCAGGGGACACAGGTTCGAGCCCTGGTCTGGGAAGATCCCACATGCCGCAGAGCAACTAAGCCTGTGCGCCACAACTACTGAGCCTATGCTCTACAGCCCATGCGCCACAACTACTGAGCCTACACTCTAGAGGCCACGAACCACAACTACTGAAGCCCACATGCCTACAGCCCGTGCTCTGCAACAAGAGAAGCCACCGCAATGAGAAGCCTGTGCACCGCAACGAAGAGCAGCCCCCGCTCGCCACAACTAGAGAAAGCCCGCGCGCAGCAACGAAGACCCAACGCAGCCAAAAATAAATAAATAATTTAATTAAAAAACTATCCTATGATAAACCATAATGGAAAAGAATATTAGAAGAATGTATATACATGTATAACTGAATCACCCTGCTGTATAGCAGTAATTAAGACATTGTAAATCAACTATACTTCAATTAAAAAAAAATGCCATCAGAAAAATACCTAAAAAGATTGGATTTTAAACACTCACCAAAAGGGTGTTTTTTGGCCAAAAGCTTGGCTGTCAGTACGCTCAATGTATCAGCTAAATTCTTGGCCTACAGGAGGCATTTGGGGAACTTAGCAGGGTGTTACGGGGCTCTGAACTACCACCGGCAGCAGCAAAGCTGCCATCTGGAAGGGGTATCTTTTGTTGATTCCTTATTTTAAACAACTGCTGTCCTCTGCCAAGGGCCAGCCCACATGGAGGCGGGCATCTGGATTCAAGTGTGTCCCTGAAGCAGGAGACAAGCCTCGGTGGGGTTGCTTGCTCATGTCAGCCCTGCCTGCAAATTCTAGGCAAGCGGACTCTCTGCAAGGGTGACTCCAGGCCAAAATGGGCACCTCTGGCTCTGCTTCCAGAGGCCCAGCTGCCTGACGACGCCAGGGATGTCCCCTGTGGCCTCAAAGGGCTGGTCCCTGAGTCTAGGCTGGTACGGGCTGGAGCAGCTGGGCCACACCAGGTGCCCAGGAATGGGCTGGCGGCCGGGATGGGAAGCAGGCTGCTCAACATCTCATGAAAAGCCAAGGGCATTTCTGAACACTCACCTCTGCTTCCCATCCATCAGCATCTGACTGTTATCTGAGGTTACATTTTAATTCGTTCCTCATCACCATTTTTATAATAAATTCAACACCAGTCACTGATCTCTGGTCAGTGATGAATATTCAATCTTCAAAATACGTTGTCTGGATGCTGTGCTAAGCAAGATGGGTTCAATTTCCTTCTGATTATTTTTTTTTGGTACTTAAATTTATTTAATTTCCACTCTGTTTAAGTTTCCTTGTATTACAAGCCTCATTCTAGATCGCGGCTCCGCCTTCCTGTGAATAAGGTCTGTTGTACATGTGAAAAACACAAAGAAAAATGACACAATGCAAAAGCAGAAAGTAGAGCTTAAAGATAAGGGGATAATTGCTGAACATTGCTGAACAAAGGAAATCTAATGAAAGGGTTATGTGTGAAATGCATTGGCACGTTACTGTATATAGAAGTATGAACTTCTGCTACTTTTGTTTTCAATATTTTCTAGATCCTTCTTGCAAATGTACGCTACACGGAACAATGTAAAAACCTAAACCTAATTCATATTTATAAGTTACCAACTTAACTGTCTGGTTACATTAAGATTAAGCAGTTAAATCCTTATTTCAGTCTCTGAAAGAAAAGGAACACTGAGTAACAAGGGCAGACACCACTGGCTAAGGACCGAAGGCCTCTTCTGATCCAAGCAGGGCTACTACAGTAGAGACCAAGGTGGCTGAATTTATTCCTTTGATCCTACGATGCCACTGAATGAATCAAGGGTTGGCAAAGTCAGGCCTCCAGGGCAAATCTGACCTAATAATGGTGTTTGTAAGTCTTTTCATTTTGTTTTTTACACTTTTAAGTGGTTGCAAAAAAATCTGAAGAATATTTTGTGACAGATGGAAATTATATGAAAAAGTTTTACTGGAACCCAGCCATGCTCATTCATTTAGATACTATCTGTGGCTGCTTTCAGGCTACAGACAGAGCTGAGTAGCTGTGGCAAAGACCATGGGACCCACAAGGCCTACAGCATCTACTACCTGGTCCTTTATGGAAAGAGTCTGCTGGCCCTGGATTGGAAGGCACGCCACGGATTCAGTAACAGCCTTGGGAGAACAGGTTTTGGTTGTTTGCTAAAATAAATAAAGCAAGTATAAGATGTTTTCTGATTTTAGAAATATTAAATGTGGGCAAAAGAAGTATATGGATCAAGTGATATGGTGGTGGCCAGATCTGGTGTTCCAAACATTATACAGATTCTTCAAGGCTTTAAAAAATGCTTTGGAGGGCTTCCCTGGTGGTGCAGTGGTTAAGAATCCACCTGCCAATGCAGAGGACATGGGTTCGAGCCCTGGTCTGGGAAGATCCCACATGCCTCAGAGCAACTAAGCCCGTGCACCACAACTACTGAGCCTGCGCTCTAGAGCCCGCGAGTCACAACTACTGAGGCTGCATGCCACAACTACTGAAGCCAGCATGCCTAGAGCCTGTGCTCCGCAACAAGAGAAGCCACTGCAATGAGAAGCCCACACACCACAACGAAGACCCAACGCAGCCAAAAATAAATAAATAAAATTTAAAAAAAAAAGGCTTTAGAAAGAATCTTTGTCCATAAAGGGGTTGAACTAGGGAACCGAAAACATTGCCCAGCTTAAAGGATCCAGAATTTGTCATTTAAATGGAGAGTTCCCATCACTCACGTCTTCCATTTTTGACCTTTGAACCTATAGTCACTGCAGTTCACATACATTTACAGTTGATTCCCATTGTTCGTGGTAGTTAATGTTCTATAAAGTCATTGCCAAGAGTGAGTCAGCGAATACAGAACCTTTGCTCCTAGGGATATAGAGGGTTAGGTTCCCACAAGCTACCGGTCACAACATTTTCATCAAACAAGTGATACATAACCTTGTTTTACGTGTTTCTGTTTAAAGACACCTTATTCCCATGTGTGTTGCTGATTCCTTCACACTGAACTCACGGCCAACAGCATTATTATAACTCATGCCCGAACGAAGATTATTTTCTCCATAAGTCACATCACAGCCTCCTTGCGCTGAAAAGCACAAGACAGTGTGTGAGCAGTACACCTGGGGACAATTTTAAACAGCAAAATCACCAACAAAAATGCAAAAAAAGTGCTTCCCTGGTGGCGCAGTGGTTGAGAGTCCTCCTGCCGATGCAGGGGACGCGGGTTAGTGCCCTGGTCCGGGAAGATCCCACATGCCGTGGAGCGGCTGGGCCCGTGAGCCATGGCCGCTGGGCCTGCGCGTCCGGAGCCTGCGCTCCGCAACGGGAGAGGCCAAAACACTGAGAGGCCCGCATACCGCAAAAAAAAAAAAAAAAAAAAATGACACTAAATAGTCCACCAAAAGGACACTTATTTACTGTACTGTGAAACCATATACAATTTCTAGTCCCATTAACCATGACAGTGATAAATAAAATCGATCCACTGGCATCTTCCCAGCCTTTTCAATCTCAGTCATTTAAAATGATTTTAGTTTTAAGGTTCCTTTACAGTGCATTGGTGTGTCTTGTTCCCTTCAGTCCTCACGCCCTGCTCCAATGAAACTTTCTGCCTTTCCTACCCCTGCTTCTTCCACAGACACATTTGCACGGTGCACCACGGGCTACAAGCTGCTCTTCACACTCAGCATCTCCTCTGATCAACATGATCTTAAAAAGATTATATTATGCTCGAGACAGGCTGCATTGTTTGTCAGTGCCAAATGAAAACTTGGGGCCCCTTGTTCAAAGTTTGCTAAGAATTTCAAGATGGTGACAGCAGACCATTAAGCCAAGAGGGGGGCCCTTTTATGTGCGGGGCCCCCGAAGTGGCAGCTAAGCTACCAGGAGCCATAGGGCTGACCAGGTGCAGGGCTGGCTCTGCACTGCCATCCTCCACAGGGGCTTCTCTCCCCGCCGCTCCTGCCTTCTGCGCCTGCCTCGCTCATGAACCAGGGAAAATGCACTTAATCACTCCCTGCCTTAATTCTTTTCTCTATAAACAGGGTAAAAAGAAATGAGTAAATATTACTATTATTCCCTTTTTATAGAGAAAGGAATTAAGATGAGGTGATGAAGTGTAAATAGTAGTATTTACTCATCCTTCCTTCATGGAGATATTAGAAGGCTTTAATGCTAGGACTTAGGAAGAAAGGCACTAGGTAAATCCCAGGCATTATGTAGTTATTTTAATTGTAAGAGGAGGGATTTAGGCTGCCTAAGGGGGGGGGGATTTATAGACACAGGTGTTAGACAATGAGATAGCTTTCCAAAATCTTCCCTAGACAGATTTCAGATTGGGAAGACTCCTGTACGTCAGATGTGATTTTCTATGAGCACGGCTTCCTGGACCCTCAGTGGATCTTTCTATCTGATGGGTTTTTTTCCAGAAAGCCCACCCTATGGCATCATAAATCTCACGGGATCACGTGGAAATGGAATGCACATTTCCCTTAACGTCCCTGAAAAAGGCAAGGTCCAAGTTTCTCCCCAGCATCCTTACAGGACTTTCTTTTCTTACAGATTTTCAAAACTAGCTGTGAACAATGGCACATGTTCTGTGGGTATACTTATGAAACTTATGAAATGAATAACGAAGCCAAAGGAGTGGTTATCATAAGAAGAAAATGCTTCTTCCCCTCTCTTTAAATAAATTGGGATCAGACATAATCTTTAATTTTGCCAGTTAAGGATTAAAAGGAACAAACTACTGTCTGTTATCATTGTAAGTTCATAAGAGAAAGATTTTTCACACCAAGACAAAAACCCATGGAATGGGAGAAAATATTTGCAAATCATATATTGGATAAGGGGTTAAAATCCAGAATATATAAAGAATGCCTACAACTCAACAAGATAAAGACCAATTTTTAAAAATGGGCAAAGAAACTGGACAGTTCTCCAAAGAAGACATACAAATGGCCAATAGGCACATTGAAAGATGTTCAGTATCACTAATCATTAGGGAAATGCAAACCAATACCACAATGAGATACTACTTTAAAACCTGTTAGGATGGCCACTATCAAAAAAAAACCCCAGCAAATAACAAGTGTTGGTGAGACTGTAACCCTTGTGCCCTGTTAGTGGGAAGGTAAAAATAACTGGAAAACAGTTTGGTGGTTCCTCAAAAAATTTAACATAGAATTATCATGTGAGCCAGGAATTCTATTTCTAGGAATATACCCCCCACATTGAAAGTAGGGTCTCAAAGAGATATCTGCACACCCATGTCCACAGCAACATTATTCACAATAGCCAAGAAGTAAAGCAAGACAAGTGTCTGCTGGCAGATGAAGGGGTCAACAAAATGTAGTCTATACCTATAGTGGATTATGATTTCCCTTGAAATGGAAGGAAATTCTGACATATGCTACAACATGGATGGCAATGGAGGATATCATACTAAGTGAAATAGGCCAGTCTCAAAAGACAAATACTGGATGAGTCCACACAGATGAGGTACTAGAACAGTCAGATTCAGAGACAGGAAGCAGAATGGTGGCTGTTCTGGTGCGGGGAGGGGAAGCAGGAGTTAATAGGTATAGAGTTTCAGTTCTGCAAGATGAAGGGTTCTGGAAATTGGTTGCACAACAGTGTGAATGTACTTAACACTACTGAACTGTACAGTTAGAAATGGTTAAAGTAGTCAATTTTGTTTGTGTATTTTACCACAATTTAAAAAAATAAAAAGGAATGATGAGCTCCTGTTTTGAAGTTTGTTTCCTCATTTCTCTGAAGTCAAATACAACTGCATCTTAGAATGTGTCAGGGTGATGGATCAGCCGTTGGTAAGCATTGTCTTCAAGAGTCTACACATTAGCCACTGAAAATATCTAAACGTTTTAAATCAACCTTTGCCAAGGAGGTAAGGAAATAACCCAGGTTTTGCATTAAGTCAGCTGCAGAAAACCATGAGCAAAGACCAAAGGAGATCAAGTTCTGTGGCTGTATGTGGAAATCAACTGTCCTTGTAATTACGGTGTGATGTGAAGGTGATGGGTGAGAAAGGACTCAGGACCAACATTACTGATAAAATCATGACCTGAAGCGCAAGACCAGCTCTGAAGCATCATGGCTCCCTCTGATGCCGAAATCTCGTATCTGTATCTATAGCTCTTCAATGCCAAACACTCACATCCATCCCTCCATTCACCTACCCACCTATCTACCTACCTACCTATGTGTCTGCCTGCCTATCTATCTAATCATCTATCTATCATTTATCTATAAATGGTACATATACATGTATTAATATAGAGTACATGTATATAATATATAATAAAGCTTTCACTAATTCAAAACTACTCATACACGGGTCTAGGTCCATAGCAAAGTTTGTTTGGGGGTTATTTATAAAGATAGTTTGCTAGGCAACTGTGATTTCTTCACTGTATCTAAACACATAAAACACAAAACTTTGCAAGTTCACTCAACCACGTTCAAAATGCTCCTTTTACATACCTGCCATCACATCAGAGAAAGACTTATAGTTCTATTTTATTAAAGGAGTTTTACTAAAGGGCTTTACCAGACAGCACCTTGACCTTTTCAAAGCTTCCTGCAGCCCCTGGTGGCTTTGTGGCTTCCGGCAGAGTTACTGGAAACCTAGGTGAATCAATCAGCTATTCCTCACAAAAACCTCCTCGTTGCTATGGCTACTGAAGAGTTTTCAGACTTTCTGTGAACTGACCTGTCTGCAGCCTCTGCCCCAACGTTTGCACGGGGGGGACACACGCTTTTCTGGCTTGTCCCCCGTGTCCCTCTTTTTGCCTTCTTATCTCACCTCAGCGGTAGCTCCTGCCCAGACTCTCTGCAGGCGCCTTCCTGGTTTTGGTCCCTTGGTGGTTCTCTTCCTCCGGGCTCGGTTCTGTCCACCGTATGGCCACACGGATGTCCAGGCAGTTCTGTCGAGCCCTGGGCTTCAGTGACCACCACGCACTGTATCTCCTCAGGCAGTATCAGCACTTTGCTTCCTCATCTCCATGGAGCCCTGAGCTCGCCTGACATTTCCCCGGGACTCCTCAGGGCACCTCAAGTCAGTACATCTAAAACATCCTTATCTTCTCCACTCACAAAGCTCCTCGCCTGCATCCCCTCGCCCAGTGCTGGTGCCACTCCATCCACCAACCTACGTCCGAATCCACCAACCTACGTCCAAATCCTGGGGGTCATTTTATTTATTTATTTACTTACTTACTTATTTATTTACTTATTTATTTATTTATTTATTTATTTATTCATTTATTTTGTGGTACGCGGGCCTCTCACTGCTGCGGCCTCTCCCGTTGCGGAGCACAGGCTCCGGACGCGCAGGCTCAGCGGCCATGGCTCACGGGCCCAGCCGCTCCGCAGCATGTGGGATCTTCCCGGACCGGGGCACGAACCCGTGTCCCCTGCATCAGCAGGCGGACTCTCAACCACTGCGCCACCAGGGAAGCCCTGGGGGTCATCTTAGATCCGCTCCCTCCTCTCTCTCAACCTCTCCGTCCTATCCACCACCAAGAACCATCCAACCCACCACCTGAATATGTCCTAGGTCCCCCTACCCCTGCTCTAACTTAGCCCCCAGCCCCCATCTCTTACCTGCACCACTGCACCAGCATCCTAACTGGCCCTCTGCTCCTCTTCTAATAGACTTTCCAGATCAGTACTGTCAATATGACCGTCTGCCCTGCCCAAGATGATGGCAACTGGGCACATGTGGCTGCTTGAGCACTCGAAATGTGGCTAGTGTGATAGGGGAACTCAATTTTCAATTTAACTAAATTTACAGGTCAAGAGCCACACATGGCCAGTGGTTACCACATTGGAAGGAGCGGCGCTAGACTCCACAGATGTGCTTAAAATCTCTCAGTAGCTCCCTCAACATGGTTTTACAGGTCCTTTGTCTCCATCCTTATTTTTCTCCATTCCTTGGATACAATGAAATTCTCCATTTCTCAAAAATCACCATGCACCCTTCTCCTTTGGCATAATAACGCCTTTGGTTTCGGTGAGCTTCCCTCTGTCTGTCTGGTCAACTCCCACTTTGCCTTTGGGGCTTCCATCGTCTGCTGCCCTGGCCCATCTCCACCCTGCCACTTCACCTTCTGGATGCTCGCCCCAACCCCGCCGGCCCGGCCCATGGGCTTTCCAGTCCACCTCGAGCACCCAGCACTCTGCATTCTAATTCCCAGTTCACCTGTCTACTCTATTCCCCCATCGGACCGCACACTCGGAGGGCAGGGGCCTAGTCTCCTTGGCTACCGTTGTATCCGCAGCAGCAGCACAGTGCCTGGCCCGGTGGTGTCTGCCCGCCCCGGGCCCTTTGACACTGTCTTTCACAATGATTTTTTGGATGTGACACCAAAAGCACAAGTGACAAAGGCAAAGCTCAGTGAGTACGACTACATCAAGCAACAGCCTCCTGGGGCACCTACAGGGTAGCCTGGAGAAACACAACTGTGATCGGAAACCCAACTGAGCAGCAGTAACCTTAACCATGAACATGGTGAACAAAGGAGGTACAACACGCAAGGACACCCTTTGTATCTACAGGCAGTTGCATCTTCCAGCTGGGCTTTGTGGCCCCAGCTACCAGTGCATGAAACACACCAATCCTGGAACTGCCTAGACCTTTTCACACCACACCCAAAGTCATCCTTTCCCTATTTATCCACTGGCACGATTCACCCAGGGCAATGCAGTCTGAACTCTGCTATACCCTTTTTTTTTTTTTTTTGCGGTACGCGGGCCTCTCACCGCTGTGGCCTCTGCCGTTGCGGAGCACAGGCTCCGGACGCGCAGGCTCAGCGGCCATGGCTCACGGGCCCAGCCGCTCTGCGGCATGTGGGATCTTCCCGGACCGGGGCACAAACCCGTGTCTCCCGCATCGGCAGGCGGACTCTCAACCACTGCGCCACCAGGGAAGCCCTGCTATACCCTTGAAGTGGGAAATTTGTAGAGGCAAATGCAAAAATAGGGCCGCAGAGAGAGACGCCGTGAACCATTAATACCTGTCCCGTTGGTTTCACCAACTAGACAAAGAGTTAAGATCTGCCCGGTCAATTACTAGATTAATTTGAAATCTTTACCTATGAAGATTTCTTTTCCCGGACGAGTGGGTCTTTGCCCCTCCCTCGTGCTCTGGAAGATAAGGCTTTGCTCACTTTGCTGACTCTGGCAATAAGCAAATCTGCCTTTATTTAGAATCTTTCTTAGTCATGGTCTCGTCAAAGAAGAAGGCCGTGTAATACCGCCAACAATCATATCACAGGGGCAAGGGTTTTCATTCACCAACATCCATCCTTCCTGATGGTGACCTCACAGCAATCTGCCCTTGTCTCCATCACCAAACACCTTCCATCCCATCTGTGAATCTGAAAGTGTCTCAAGCACACCCAACACGTTCTAGCAACACCAGCCTCCCTGGCAAGTGGCAGCACACGTAGAGCACCGGGACCGGAAGTGCCTCGAAAGGCTTCTATACTGACCTCGGTCTATGTGATTCGCGACTAGGTGACTGCCCCACCCTGTAGAACGGCCTTTCCCGCTCATGTCCCTGCTTGATCTTGCCAACTTTACACTGTCACCCCCTTGAAGGCTCTGCCATGTGCTTGTCTGAGTGTCTCTGGGCTGAAAGTAAACTAAAACTGCCTGATATATGATGCTCTTTGGTGGTGCAGAGACAGGGTTTTGGGAAACTCAAACACAGTCTTGGAAAAGGGGAAGCGGAGGGGCGACTATTTGTTCGCTGCCTGTTACCTGTGGACTCCTCGGTACCTGTGTTATTTCATGCGCTTCTAAAAATTTCCTACAAGATGGGTAGGAAATTATTATTATTCCCATAATAATAATAATAATTATTATTAGTCCCATTTTACAGCTGAAAAAACGGAGGGCCAAAAATTTAGGTCAAGTGCCCAAGTTTACTGAGAGAAATGTTGGTGGAGCAGCAGAGGCCATGCTCTAACTGCGGTCTCCAGTGGTCACAATTCTGTGGCAGATTCCCATGTGGGTCTTGGAACTTTTCTCTAGGAGATACTGACTGTAATGACGTGAAACAGAATCAGACGTCAAAGCAGCAGACAGCCCAAATGGTGGATCCACCCAACCTGGGGGCTGGCATGCTTCAATGTGCGGAAAGAAATAGATCTGCATTGCTCTGAAAACCACCTCGAGCGTGGTCATGATGGAAACTGCCACTATCACTGCCGGATGCAAAAGCACCCACTCGTTAAATGAGCAATGGGGATCTCAAAATTATTCGTTAATAGATCCAGCTGCTTGCAGCGATGTCTCTTTTGTTGATGATCATGAAACTGAAACGTAATGCCCTCTCCACGGAAAGCAGGGAGTCTCCCAGTGGGCACTCAGGGAGGTACTGTATCTCCAGATGTTCTGCTCCCATCTTGTCTGCAACCCCCTTGCAGAAGGGAAGCTGGGCTCTGAGAGCCTGGCTGGAGGAGAGCCACCTGGGCTGTGCAGCCTTCCCTCTGCAACCACAGAAAGCGATCACTCAGCAACAGGACCCTCTGGTCATGCCGAGGGACTTGCCGGTACCTGCCCAGGCAATGGGTAGGTTCTTAGCCGGGTTTAACGATCATCGGCGGAGATGAAAGCCCTCCCCACCAAAGACGGCTCAGCTTATGGTGAGGCAGACCCAACATTTGGTTTTGGGAACTGCCGAACGTGCATGACATTTTAATATAACACCAGGTTCACTGCCTTCAAGATGTAACCCCATGCCTCACGAAAACAACGCATCCCAGAAGATGCCAGGGAAGAGCAAAATGAGACTGGAGAGCCGGAGAGCAGTGCAGCTATTTTCAATGTACTCATTTTCTGATCTCCAGAGATGCAGCCCAGCCTGAAACCCAGCAGCTATGATCAGCCTGAAGCCCTCCTGCATCACGTGGGTGGCATAAAGAGTGCCAGTCAGTTAAGAGGGTTCCAAGCTGCCACTGGCTACCTAAGGACCTTGAGAAATCACTCTCTGGACCTCTGTCTCTTCTTCTATGAAAGAAAGATCCTCTGAGATGCCCCTCCCCCACCACTGGAAGCCTTCCATGACCCCTGCCCAGCACAGCTGGCTCCTAGACCTTCTTGACAAGCCTTTCCAGCAACTCAGAATAAACATCAGTGAGCCCATGACTCATGGCGTGCTCATCTCTACAGAGCTCCCGGCCCGCCACACTGTATAGTGCTGTCTGGTGGTCCTGAGCAGGCAGGAAGCCCCCCGTGGCCAGGTTTGGGTCTCTCCCGCTAGTGCCCTGCCTGGTGCTTTTAGACACTAATGTATTTGTTGAATGAGATGAACCTCTTCTTCTATCAGAGCAAGTGGGATTCCTAAGGACAGGAATGGGAATAATGAGAATAATACCCAGCTTGTAGGGGGTTTTTAGAACTGCATGAAATAACACAGGTACTGAGGCATCCAAACCAATGTTCACCCCTCGGCTTCCCCTTTAGAATGGGATGAACCTCTTCCTCCATCAGGGTGAGTGGGATTCCTAAGGACGGGCATTCTGTTCCCACTTGCACCTCTGGTCCTAGAACATGGTAGGGGCTTAGTCACATGAATGAATGAACATGCGGGTGCTCCCAAAAGTCCCACTGCCCCTAGTTACCTTCTCTGCCTTGTATTACACTCTAGCTGTCTCTCTAGAATCTAAGCAATCTTAGGGTTGGGTTGGTGTCCCACGTTTATTTTGTATCCTCTGCAATCTCGTCAATTTTGCTAGGCATGAGGCACTCTGTAGGCTAGTGAGTACGTGGAAATAAAGTCAGTGACAACAGTATAACCTTGAAACTAGTTAACAGAGAAAGGGCAATTTTTTTGCCTCTAAGAAACACTAATATCATCCATTAATGTTTACCAGCTGTTCTACACACTGATAGTAACATAAATAGTCCCTGATCTCCATGAATGAGTAGAAGTTACCAACAAATTCATTAGAAACGTGCCTCTTACACTCACAGGAAATTAACTGCCATTCACAGCAATACCTAGAAAGTGACTAGTAATTCTCTGTTCTCGCTAGAATAAGGAATCTACATGCTTTACATATAACGCCCATTTACGATGCAAAAATACACCTATCCCAAGAAGCCTGGCCACAGCTGCTTTCTTTGAATCTTTTTTTGGGGGAAGATTGATGTTTGGAGGGCTTGTGTTTCATTAAAGTTGCTGACCAGTTCAAATACTTAACTGCCAGCCTGTTCTTTCAGAGAATGTTCCTTCCACGCACCTCGGCACTGCTCTGCCAACCCATGTGTGCACCAAGTGGGAGAAAACCATGCATCACGAGAGCTGCGTACACGTGTCCCCAGATCTAAGGATGTGTGTCCTGAGGGCTGCGTACTATGCACGCTATTTAAGCAGAACTTTGATTTACATGCGCAGGGTTTGTTTGTTTTTTTTGCGGTACGCGCGCCTCTCACTTCTGTGGCCTCTCCCATTGTGGAACACAGGCTCTGGACGCGCAGGCTCAGCGGCCATGGCTCATGGGCCCAGCCGTTCAGCGGCATGTGGGATCCTCCCGGACCGGGGCACGAACCCGTGTCCCCTGCATCAGCAGGTGGACTCTCAACCACTGCGCCACCAGGGAAGCCCAGCACAGGGTTTTTGTTTGTGTGACCCTTAGGAACACATGCTCTCTTTCCACAAGGTGACCAGAACGAGGCTCTGAGTACAGAGCCAGTCCTTCTGTAGCTCTTTGTTCCCTGGAAGAAAATTCTACAAATGTTGACTCTTTTATTTACTCTAATGAAAAAGCTGTAGGCAGTCTCAAGTCTGAGTAAGCGTGAATGTTAGAAAGGTCCCTCTAGACTTACAATGCATTTTTCAATGTTCTGTCTGGGATGGGAATATAAACAGCATTCAAGATGCTTCTGTTAGGCTACTTCTAAGGGCAAACAGTTTTGATTGCTTAAAATAAAGGTTTTAGAATTAAAGTGATTCCAGTGATTCCCCAAAGAATGTTCTCCTTCTAGCCAAAGTGGAGTAAGGTGGATTGGATTTACCCTTCCACCAGAAATAACCAAAAATACTCAGAAAAAAAATACATGAAGAAAAGGTTTTTGAGACACTACGTATCAGTCAATGAAGGACAATGATCTCTAGAAGAAAATGGAAGAGAAAAGCTTTGTGACATTGGCTTAGACAAGGATTTCTTAGCTACAGCCAAAAACATAATTCATAAAAGAAAAAATAATCAATTGGACTTTATTAGAATTCAAAATCCCTGCTCTGCACAAGACACTGTTAAGAGAACGAAAAGATAAACCACAGCCTGGGAGAAAATACTTGCAAGTCATATATCTTATAAAGGAATCATATCTAGAATATATAAAGGAGTCTCAAAACTCAAAAATCTAATTACAAATGAACAATCCAGTTTTTAAAAATGAGCAAAAGAGGTGAACAGATACTTCAGCAAAGATGGTGAATAAGCACAAGAAAAGAGCATTAATCATGAGAGAAATGCAAACTAAAACCACAGGAGACATCGCCACACAGCTATTAGAATGGCTACAACTAAAAAGACTAACGATACTGAGTGTTAGCAAGGATGTGGGACAATCTGAACTCACACACACTTCTCGAGGGAACGCACAATTGTCCAGTGACTTTGGAAGACCGTTTGGCGATCTCGTAAACAACGAAAACATACCTACCCTATGACCCAGTCTTCCGCTGCTATTGACTCAAGAAAAAGAAAGCAATGTCCACACAGAGACGTATACACGATGTTCAGGGCAACTTTATCTGTTAGTAGCGCCCAATCTGGAAACAACCCAAATGTCCATCAATAGGTGATAGGACCGCTGAACTGTGAAATATCTTTATGATGGGACGCTAGTCAGCAATAAGTAGAAATGAAGTACTGATATATGGCAACAGCATAGATGAATCCCCAAATAATTACGCCAAGTGAAGGATGCCAGCTACCAAAGACTATCTACTGCATAATTCCGTGTATATGAGACACTAGCATATATAAACTAATCTACATTGCCAGAAAGCAATATGGAAAGCACCTGGGGAGTAGTAGGTAGCAGGAAAGCTTACGGATAAACAACAAGGTCCTACTGTATAGCATAGGGAACTATATTCAATATCCTGTGATAAGCCATAATGGAAAAGAATATGAAAAAGAATATATATGTTTGTATAACTGAATCACTTTGCTGTACAGCAGAAATTAACACAACATTGTAAATCACTTATACTTCAATTAAAAAAAGGCACAAGGAAACTTCTGGAGTGATGGACATGTTTGCTGTCTTGATTGTGATGATAGTTTCATGGGTGTAGACATGTGTCAGACTTCTCACATGGTATGCGCTAACTAGGTTTGGTTTATTTTGTATCAATTATACCATAATAGAAAAAATACTAAAAAGACATTGATTTGCCTTGGGGGATTTTGCAGCAAGTCATCATTTATGATTTGACAACGGTTCACTGAGTTCCTATCTTGTGCCAAGCACGGTGCTGCACTAAAAACAGGCCAGCAGAGGACGGTTTGACACCTTGACCACCGGTGCAGCGTCCGAGGGTTTCCACTGTCCTACTGTGCTCAAGGCATGGAGATCCCGAAAGGCTGTGGATACACAAGTTTTAACTTCTATTGTCAGTCTCATTACATGTAAATTGCTTCAAAATGTATCATCTCTTTTCATATGCTGTGATAACACTTACACACTCATTTTGAAACTGTGCCTGTGCCTGCCCAATCATTTGCACAAATGACAGAATTCATCAAGAGAGAATCACACCTGCTGTTCCTCCGCCCCCACCCCAGCTCCACTAAGAAGGACTTTCAAGAAAACCAACAGGAGCGAGTAACTGTGCTGCTTGTTCTCGGGTAGATGGTCCTGCGCCACGGTCTAGTTTCCTTTACTTCCTCTTGTGAGGGCTGTGGATAGCACCGTTTGCTGTGTTCCCCAAAGTCCTGTAGACCATCATTTCTCATCCCTGAGATTTTTTATTAAGCCATGCTTTTAGGCCACTAATAATTAGCAAAACTACCTATCGCTCTATTCACCTTGTGGAAATTTGACTCTTATTGTATGAAACGTGCAGAGGAAGCAAGGGCCAACGTGATACGCACAGGGTCTTCAGTGTAGAAACCCTGGAAAGTGACATTCTTTTATCAACCAACCCACAAGGCCATACCATTCCACTGGCATAAACAAACCTCTAAAGGATGAACCATTATTTCAGTAGTAATACCATTATAATATTGGTCATCAAGCCTGTCAACATTGTCCTTAACAATACAGAAGTACCTGAAAAGGGGTTTCTTACCCAAATTACATGGGCTGAACTTGGGCAATAAATTTTCCAAAAGAAAGTAGGAAAACCTTCCAAATATAAAAAAGCTAAATTAGCATGACCGTGTAGAACTTTTTTTTGAGCCAGAACTAGAGAAACTGCTTGCAAAATGAAACAAGAAGCATATTTTAAGTGACATAACAAACCAAGTTATCCAAGTCAGTATTTTGTAGAAACTGCTAACCACCACTACATCTGTAATTGAATAAATTAGAAACCAGCTCAGAATTTACCTTCCACATTTACACAAGCCAAGAAAGGTGACTCCTACGAAGAATACTGAATATAAGATTCAAAATTTGGCAACAAATGAGATGATCCCAGCTGGCCCTGGACCACTAATAATGTTTTTGAAAGATTGGGTTATTAGATTAACAGTTGTAGAAGATGGACTCTATTTATGCAATGTTAAAGCAAACATTTTCATTAACCAAACAGTTCCTAAATTGCAAGCAGAAATGGGAAACTTGATCTGACACCTGTAGCAAATCCGAGGGCCTTCCCTGGCCCAGAGCTCAGGCTTTGCCACCATGGTGCACATTTCTCTTACACTCCGCTCAGGAGGGAAAAGAGCCACACTTTTTCCTTTACATGAAGTTCGTTTCAAAGGTATTCTGAAGAAACGCTTCTTTTCTCCTGAGTTTTCAACTCTTGCTGCCTCCCGTGGATAACTTACCCCTATTCTTCCCAAAGCCTCGAGAACTTTCTCAGATCTCCAGTTGCTTTGGGTCCACAGTGTGTGGCTGTGGATCCTTCATTTAACAGGCACCAAGAGGCTCTACTTACATCATGCATGGAGTCCAGAAGCTTGGTCAGTTGGTAGAACCTCTGCCAGCTCTGCCCGGAATTGTTGGGACACTTCGTTACCATCTTCCTCAGTTCTTTGATGTAATTTGTCCTCATTTCTTCAAACGCAGCCTGGCTTTTGAGGCCATCCTTTGGAACTGTGTTGAAGGAATACCGACATGTAAGCTCCCAAGTTGGAAAACAGCTTTAGCATCCTCATAGTCAAACGGCTTAGACTAGTTTGAGGTCATGAGGCTCACACTGTGAGATTGATATTGAATCTCAACGATTACATTTATGAATAAACATGGCAGCTATATGACGGTTAACCTTTGTACACACACATATACAAACGAATAATAACTGGTTTATTGGGTGTATGTTATAATGCACTTTGTTTATATTAGCTTGCTTAATCTTGACATCAGTCTTACGACATAATCATCATGTTATTCTCATTTTACAGATGTGGAAACTGAAGACTGGAGGTTTAATCACTTGCACAAGGACACAATAAATACATGGTAGAGGAAGGGTATAAACCTAAGTCTGTCTGTTTCCAAAGCCTGTCTCTTAACCACAGTGCTATACTGTCTTGTGGTCTGTCATCAAAGTTTTTATGAATCCCAACTTGCCAATACCTCAGACATAGGAAAATATACTTTGATTTTCCAGGACAATTGGAAGAGCCACAGACAATCTAAGCTGGGGCTGGAATTAGAAAGCAACATCTTCATATTCCAGTTCCAATGTCAAAGACACTCGGGGAAACCTGACATCTACCAGGGGCAAGACAGTGTGTGGCAAAGAAGCACTTCCCATCCTCTTTGTTCCGAGAGCACATGACCACCGAGGCACCGTCATGTGACTGCCCAGACCTGCTGGCAGGTCTGTGCACTGGCTTGTGTGTGTGACGGGTAACAAAACAGTGCTCTGCATACAAGGCAAGATCAAAAACTTTCGAAGAAAAGAAACCACATTCATCATTATCTTCGATAAGATAGAAAATTAAGGGTTATGCTTTCTTCTTTCTTTGTATGGAGTGGCTGGCTTTCCTAATGAAACAAAAAACATCTCACTAAAAATAATACTTTGAAATTCAGCACCTGGAAGGATACGAGTGTTTCTGTGACCTGAAAGGAGATGCTCTTTCCCAGGACACATGTAAACACACTTTATGGAGAAGGGGGTGCACAAGGGTCTGTGTTCTGCGAGGAGATGTAGGGCAGAGTGTAAGCTACAGGTGTCCCCTTTGAAAATCTACTTACATGTTTGCTTTTGTTCACTACAGCCAATATGTACTCGTGCTTATGCTTTAACTCTGAAAAATCAAATCACTTAGAACTTTCCTTTTTGAATGATGAAGATAATAAAAACTCAACTTGTGATAATAGAGTCTGAAATTGCTCTTACTCTCACTTCTTAAGTGCACATCCTATTTGCTAATTTACAATAACTGGTATAAATAATAACTTACTTGGGCCATCAGCTCTTTAGAATGGCTGAATATGTTTTTGAGTGTTACATGTAACCCTGGGAGCAGGAATACCACTGTTTCCAAATAAACCCTGCTGTCCTGTATAAAGATACAGATTATCTTGCAAATTAACTTCCCATATGATGTTAATAATCTTCTCCTTGAGTTTAATTGTTGAGGCTTTTGATTTGTCGTTTATCTAAGTCTATTTTTTGTGGGGAAAAAATAAATCCCTAATGGCCACTGCACAAATTCCTGAGGCTGCCGCAATATTAGTTGTGGTTTAAAATATTTGACAGTCACGTTCAGAATTAAATATCATCCATTATGTGACAGTTTATTTTTCTTTGCAATTAAACCCTTGTTGTAAAAGTATAAAAAACGTAAAGCAGGATGGTAATAACCAGGACGTTAATAGTGAAACTACGGATCCACTTTCTACCAAAACTTTAATGTTAACCCAAAACGTTCCAAAAGAAACTGAAAGTTTGCAAGTGCCTACACTGCCCACCCACAGATAAACATTTATTTTTTACATTTATTTTTTTAAGTTTCAAAATGTTATGGAGTAAACCTTTAGTTTTTCAGTATAGATACTCATGGATGTCATACCTTAAAAAATTATCTAAAATTAGAATGGAGTGAATACATTTCACAACTGTATTTCAATGCTATTTGGTATAGCTACTAAGATTAACCAAAAGCCTTCATATTTCTGATACCTGTGTTATCAAAATTCTCAAGATTATGAACAACTTGTATCAAATATTACTTGTATTTTACTGCTGTGACTGAAATATATTGTACCAGTTTCCCAGCCAGATATTTTAGAAGTTGAAACAAACCCACAAAAAAAGAGAACTTAGGCAAAACCTCAAATTTTGGAGGTCTGCCCGGATTTTCTGAATTTACTTATTAAATGCAGCAGGGCTCCTGGAAATCATCCAAAATCTATGGGCTGGAGAAGAGCAAAGAGGCAACTGGGTGGGAAGATGGTCTGCTTTCCTCTGTGAGCAAAAAGAACACGATCTTCTCTTGATGTCATTGCTTAGAAACTTTCCTGATACACTGGACATCAGGTGTGTCATTTAAGCTTCTAAATAAGAAGAAAATTTTTCATACGTTGTATCACAGGTTAGCACAATAGGCTTGCAGTAAAATAAGCTGCAGTTTAAGCTGCAGTAAAATTCCTTACTTCTGTTCTACTTTTTGATTTTGCTTTTTCTGCATCTACAAAAATCAGCCTTGAATGTACTGAGCTACTTGGAAGCTAATAAATTAATTCAGGGAGCTTCAAAGTGATATCAGAATTGATTATAGGCTGACTGATTAAATGGATGTAAAAGGATAAGACACCAATTACAAGGAGTGGTCAAAGTTTACGAAGGATTAGTATCACACGCATTTTAGAAAAAAATTAAATTATATCACCCATCTGATATATATATATATTTTTTTTTTTACATTTTTCTAAGAGTAATGATTAGTGACATAGCTTGGAAAGGGGAATAAAATCACTGTCTCTGAATTTCAAGAGTACATTTCCAGGGAATTCCCTGGCAGTCCAGTGGTTAGGACTCCGTACTTGCATTGCTAAGGGCGTGGGTTCAATCCCTGGTTGGGGAACTAAGAGTACATTTCCAAGGTTACATTCCAGAAAGAATAAACTGGGAACCTCAGAAACCTTGAGGAACACTGGAGCAGGGAGCTAAGCCTGGTTCCACTGACCCTGCGGACGAGGGGCTGCAAACACAAGCTCCTGGCTGTGGGCTGAGTGTACAGGGAGGCATGGAGGGACCGGTGGGGCCCGCGGTACACTGGGGACAGCATGGGCTGCCCTGCACAACTGGTCAGTGAAAATCAAACCAGACAAAAGGCCAAAAGCAACCTGAAAAGCCTTGCCGGCCAAGTGAAACACAGCTGGGAAGTGCTGACCCCACCTCCCTCCCACAGCCTGCTCTCCCTCCAGTCTCCCTGCTGCCCTCACCTGTCGCGGCCTGCTTTCCACTTCCTGCTTGGGGCAGAGCGGGAATCGCTGCGAGTGAAGGCCAAGGCCCTGGGTTTGAGTCCTAACTCCCCAAGGAGGCTGCACAAGTCACACCTGCATGCCTCCATCCTGTCCACTTTAGAACGGAGGGCTACCCATCTTGCAGTGTTAAATTAGATCACAGATAAAAACTCTGGAACCTGAGAGGTGTTAAACGGAGGTGGAGCAGGTACTGATCCGCATCTGCCACTGCCTCCCTGCTTCCTGTTCTACCCGTCTCAGGCTTCAGTCTTCCCCAGACCCAATCCTCCCTTGTTGGAAACAGCATCTCTTCTTATCCATTCCATCCTCAGTGCTTGGCTGCTGATGCCACTTCCTTGCACGTGACTCTACTGAAAACCGCCCCTTCTCCCAAGCTGCTGATTCCCGGACCAAGGGGAGGGCTGGCGGCATCCTGGATGCTCTTTTCAGCTTCCAGGTGGTCGCTCAACAAACTCTCCTCCTCTGAAGTCCTCGCCACTCACCCCGGCGTCCTCGGCATTCAGGACATTTCTCCGTTTTCTCAGTGGCCCACAGCGCTTGGCTCTGGGATGTCCTCTCCATCCTGTCTCTTGCTGTCATTCCCGGTCTCACCCTCATCTGATGGGAGCTTCCTCAAATTCCTTCCCCTCTGTTTGAAAAGGCCTGTGCCCTTGTCTGTGGAAGACGCGCTCAGCACCCTTGCCAAGGCTAATCCTGCCCTCCCTCGTCTCTTGTGGCACCGTCTGCCATCGACTTCTCTCCTCTCATGCTTGGTTCCGGGCGCCTAAAAAGGCTTCCCATCCATCTGCAAGTCCCTGGCTGTCTGGCACCTGCCTGATGCCCAATGGTCAACCCCACTAGGCTTCTGTCAGCCTTCTCAGCTTTCCCTGGAAGTGATGCCATTAGTCATGCCGCTTGGGAAACCTTGAACTCTTGGCACCTTCCCAGTTCCCCTACCTCCCTGACAGTTCTGTCCCTGTCCCTCAGCCGCTGCAATCCTCCTTTCCAGTAGCTCAACGGCTCTTTCCTCTTCTTTCTGTGTCTCAGCACCTCACTCGCCATTGGACTTTCATTTTCTACAGGGATAATTTCAAGTTTATATCTTGATACCCAAACCTGTCTTCTGAGCTCGAGTCCCCCAGTTTCCCCCTCTTTCAGCCTCTCTATGAGAGGCTACCTCTGACAATTAGCCCATCCCAAAGAGAAGTCATTTTACGCTCCACAAAATCTGCTCCAAGTCCTGACATGAACGCATTTCTCTTCATGGTATCACTGCCATCTGAGTCACTTCGCTGCACTCAAAACCTAGGTCACTTCCGACCCAGACTATTTTTATTTCCCCTTCTTGTCGGTTGCCAAGGTCAACTCTGCAGTGTGTCTTGAACGCGTTTGGTGCTGTCATCATAGCATCCACCATTATTTTCCAGGCTGTTATTTCAACAGCCTCACAGCAGGTCTCTAGGCTTCTAGTCTGGCTCAATTCTCTGTCTGGCTTGGCCTCTCTCCCTCCCTGTCCCATTCCCTCTCATCCAGTTTACTGTCAGATACATGTTCATAAAGCCATGAAGGATCCCTTTGGTCATGTCACCCTACTGCTCAGAGCCTTTGGTACCACACTCCCCTGCTCGCCTAATAGACACCAGTTGTCTTCAACAGGTGGGAATCTTCCGGCCCAATCTGCATCCCAACCTAATTCCCCACTTCTCCCCAATCCAATACCACCTGATGTGCCTTGAAAAATTTAGTGGATACAGAAATGAGATAAAAAATTTAAAACATTAACAGGCAAAACAGTTCCCGAGAACTAAGTGCTATTGCATGGGTCTGCTTCCCACCCTGCCACGCTCGCTCGTGCTGTGTTCCCCAGCAGGAAGGCCAGCTCCTGCCTCAGATTCAACCCCTCATCCCAGCAAAGCTCTCTGAGTTGCAGCTTCACCACGAATCCCTCCCTGATACCCAGAACTGAGCATGTGCTTCTGTTCTCTGAGCCCCCAGAGAAGAGCCCCCTCTTTATCTCTATCACGGTAGATAATCCCTTTCCACAATGTATTAAAACTACCTTGGAATTTATCTTACGGTAAAACTCCCTGAGGGTGGAGACTGTGCCTCATTCATCCCAGTCGTTCCTGAATTGCCCAGTCCCACCATACACATAACAGACACTTAACAAATCAGATGGATGAAGGAATCAAGGCAGATGCTCTACCCAAAGCTTCATACTCTGCAAGTAACTTAGTTCATCCGACACCAAAGCCCTCCGCCCACCTCCTCCTATTTTTTTTGCATATCGACTCCCTGACCCTATAAATAGGCAACTCTCCTAAAGGGGAGATGATGTGACAATGTAGGAGAAGGGCCAGGTGGGTGTCAGTTTACTTGTGCTCAGCAGCAGCAACACTTTCATGACGGTGTATTCCTCAAAGGTGAGCTGCAGCCGGACAAACTGAAGGCTGATCTGGTGCATCCCCTGGCAAAGCTCGTACATGGCAGACTGGTGCATCTTCTCTCTGCAAAGGAAAAGCAAAGATGTCTGAGAAGGCAGTGTCCACGATCAGACCCAGATTGGCGGCCCAAGGCAGCCTGATGAGAGATCTGGGTCAGATCTCTCATTTGCTTTTGGCTTCAACATGGAGCAGAGGTGTACTTGCAAGGCAAGTCAGCTGCCTTGCACGGTGACTGGTAAATGGCTTACAGACCAACCCTGTCAGGCTGTTGACTCGTCCATTGGGAGAATGTGTCAGAAGCACCGAAACCAACCTTTCTCAAAGCGCGCCGTGATTTCATTTTACGTCAAGAGTGACAACAAGTGATGGTGGCGTGTGTGATCGTGAGATTGTCCACCAAGCAGAGAAGCTGCTGTGATGTGGGGGGAAGCCTGGAGATGCCTGTTCCTCTTTGGCCAGTGATCCCAAGCACTTACTATTTGGAAGGGCTGTGTTAGATGCTGTGGATGCAGGACAGTGATGAACAGTCTTATTTCTACACGGACCCCTTTACAGAGGTCGTGAAACGTGTCCGTTAACTCTTTGCAGCAGCACATTTCAAAAGGGAAATCAGACAACATTTTAAAAGATTCCTCAAATGGAATCTCTCCAGTACAGGGAGAAAGTGATATGGGAGTTTGTGTGATACATACACGTGTCCATTTAAACAGCCAACCAAGCTACTTTCTCCGCCAAATCCAAGTGTTTCCATAAAAATCCTCATGATTTTACGACAGAACTCATTATTTTCTCTTTCCGTGAGAAGGAAGTAAGGCATCATTTAGTTGTTCAGATGTTTCTCCTCAAAGTAATAATTCTTTTGGGAGGCCCTGGATAAGTACTCTGTTATGATGACCAGAATGAAATTAGTAAAAAAGAGTTTACTAGTGAGAAATGGGAAAGGACTTGACAAAGGCTATAGACACAGAAAAGGAGGTCACGATGGCCGATCTATTTCTATGCGTGACCGAACCAGGTGGGTGTCTGTAGCAAAGCAACCCTGCGATACCTCTTCCGGATGCACTCTTGGGTTCAAATGGCAAAAATCTCTTTTATCCCAAGTCTGAAAGACATTTGTAAAAAACCCATAATGGAACACATAGAATTTTGCTTGGTATTATTGCTATGTGTCTCTCCCTTCCCATAACAGGCTAAGAGATATTGTTATCATTTTTTTAATTTATTTTTTTATTGAAGTAGAGTTGATTTACAATGTTGTTAATTTCCGATGTACAGCAAAGTGATTCAGTTATACATATATATATAAATTCTTTTTTATATTCTTTTCCATTATGGTTTATCACAGGATATTGAATATAGTTCCCTGTGCTATACAGTAGGACCCTGTTGTTTATCCATCCTATACATAATAGTTTGCATCTACTAACCCCAAACTCCCAGTCTATCCATCTCCACCCCTCTCCCCCTTGGCAACCACAAGTCTGTTCTCTACGTCTGTGAGTCTGTTTCTGTTTTGTAGATATGTTCATTTGTGTTGTATTTTAGATTCCACATATAAGTGATATCACATGGTATGTGTCTTTCCGGGAGCTATGTTTAATTAAGGAAATATTTTTAAAACACACACACATACACACACAAACACACACACACAGAAAAATAGCAGGAGCCTATGGACCTACCATGCAGAATTAAGAATAAATGCTAATATTTTTGCCGTATTAGCTTTCGATCTTTATAAAATAAACACGGCCGAGTTGAGGCCCGCTCTGTCTCCCTCCCTGTCCCCATTCATCTTCCTCATTGAAGAAGTGAACCACTCACTTTGGGAGATTATTATTTCCTCTCAGATGTGTATACTTTACACACACGTATGTATTCATAAAAACAGCACACAGTACTGCTTGGTTTTATGTAAATTTGAAAATAGATATGCATATCCTTCTGCAACTTATTTTTATTCAACGTTGTGATTCTACGACGTATCCATTTTCACACAGGTAACTCTAAGCAAGGACATTTTCCCTGCTGTGAGTTTCATCGGTTTGAATACATCACAGTTTACTAATCCATTCCACTCCGGACGGACACTTGGGTTTGTTTCCACTTTACGAGTATTACAGATGATGCCCAAGGGACATCCTTGGGCACTGCTCTAAAATACAGGACAAAAATAGAACTGCTGAGTCATAGATGTGTGCACATCTGCTGCTTTCATTCCAACCAGTAAGAGACGATAGATATGTCCTTTTATTCCACATGCCATGAATACCTATCATTAACTGATTTGAATTTTTTTTTTTCCGCCATCTGATGGGGGTTGAAAGGGTTATCCCACTGTTGCTTTTATTTGCATTGCCATTATCACCCAGCAGGCTGAAACATTTCTTCAAATGTTTTCTGACCATTTGGGTTTCTTCTTTGATGATTTGTCTCTTCATATCTTTATCCATTTTATTGAAAGCTTTTTTTCCCTCCTATCACTAATACCATCTTTATTCATAATATTTTTTTGCCTTAAAAATTTTGTCCGATGATCTTTCCTTAGTCCCTCCCTTCCTCCCTCCCTCCCTTTCTTCCTTCTTGTCTCCTTCTTTTGCTGTCTCTTTAGAATTTGCCCGGAATGCCCTTTTAAAACATCCCTTGTTTACAAAGTTCCGACATAATTATATATCACACATGTATCTTTTAAACAGCAAAAAGCTGGATTAAAAGAATCTGAGAGTCTTTGTGTTATACTAGCTCAGTTTAATCTGTTTTCATTTATCATGATTACTAATATACTTGGATATTTTTTCCACCATTCTAACTTTCTCCCCTCCTTTCGCTCTACTTTCCTTCCTTTTGTTACATGGATCCAGCTTACAAAATTAAAAAAAAAACCTCTTTGCTCATCTATTGGGATTTAGAAGATACACATTCTATTTTTACTCTTAAAATAATTATCAAGTTATGAACTTGCATACTTAAAAATCTAAAGTTAATCAATAGCTTTTCCATGAGAAACTGAAAAGATGTCGAGTACTTTATCTTTGGTCCATTGCTTCCCATCCTGCATCTTATTCCTCTTTAGTATTTAAATTTCAACTTGTTTTCAGATCACCCTTGAAATCAGTCTGTCTCTCTCTCACATCCACACCCCACGTCTGTTTAGAGTTACAAACATATTTCTCTCATCACCATTGCTTTTTGCACTCCACTCCGTACTACTGGGTTCAACTGGGTTCTTGGTTTGTTTTAACCCAAATGATCATCGGTCTCCAAGAAGCATTTTATTCTCCCCATGATACCAGCAACAACAACAAAAGCTAACATTTGTACAGTGCTTTACAATTTAAGAACTTCCATAGAGCTGGTCCCTACATCTCTGCAAAGTAGGAATTTGTGTTAATTCCCAGTTTTACATATGAGAAGCCTGGATTTAAGCTATCGGGGTACACACTCATATATATTTGTAATTCTTTCAGCAGCGGTCAGTTGCTGAATGTTCAAATCTTTCAGTCTTGATATGTTTGAAAATGTCTTTATTTCACCTTTATTCTTGAATGATAGTTTTAACACGTTATAGATTTCTAGTGTGACAGGTAATTTCCCTCAGTACTTTGAAGATAATATTCCATTACACCTGGTCCTTCACTACTGCTTTTGGGAAATTTCTTGTTAGTCTAATTGTCATTCTTTTACAGGTAGGGAATTTGCATCTTCTCTTTGGTAGCTTAAAAAATTTTTCCTCTGTTTATATTTTTAAATTTTTAAAATTAATTAATTTATTTATTTTTGGCAGTATGCGGGCCTCTCACTGTTGTGGCCTCTCCCGTTGCGGAGCACAGGCTCCAGACGCGCAGGCTCATCGGCCATGGCTCACGGGCCCAGCCGCTCTGCGGCACGTAGGATCTTCCCAGACCAGGGCACGAACCCGTGTCCCCTGCACCGGCAGGCGGACTCTCAACCACTGCGCCACCAGGGAAGCCCCTCTGTTTATTTTTGATGTCTGCAGTTTCAATATGAAGGACGGAGGTGCAGACTGATTTTTATTTCTCTTGCTCGGGACTCAATGTCCTTATTTGACTTGAAGATGCAGGTATTTCTTAAGTTCTGAAATGGTCTTAGATTGTTTCTTCAAACATCATCCCCACCCCATTCCTGCTATTTTTCCTTTTTGAACACCTGTTAGCAGTGTGTTGGACCATCTCACTGTCTTCCACATTTACCTCCCTTTTATATTTTCTTTTTATCTGTCTGTACTGCATTCTAGACAGTTTTCTCAGATCTATTTTCTAATAATTTTTTTTCCTTTTCTGTGGGCTAACCTGTTTAATGCCTCCAGTGTTTTCATTTGGATGTTTTTAGTGCCTGGGTGCCTAGAAATGCTCTATTTGGTTCTTTCTCAAACACTTCTGTTATTTTCCATGACAGACTTCTTACTTTATGGTTACTACATCCCCTTCCTCTAAATTATACCTTACCTATTCTATCTCTAAATACTGTTAACATGTTTATTTTATAGTTTCTTTCAAATGTTTTAAATTCGTTTTTTGGGGGGATGCTCATATGCCTATCTAACATGCATTATTTTGGTATATACTGTTTTCTAGGTGAATCCCAGGGGCGCTGTCTTGTGGAAGGGACTCTACAGGAAGTTTCAGCATTTATAACTATCGGGGTACAAGCATTTCACTGGTTCTGCCAGTTTTGATGCTAATTTCTCAGCTTAAATGCTTTTTGCAAGACTGCGTTGTTTAAATTTTAGACTCCATACTTGATGTGGTGCAGGCTTGTATTTCTTATTTCTTTCAGCTTCCTTGCTATGTCCCTGGGCTGGCTGGCTTGCTGGGTTTTACTGTCCTTGTTAGTAGACAGTGAAATCTTTGCAGAGCCTGGCTTTTGGCAGGGGGCTCCATTTCATGCCCTGGTCTTGCTGGAGTCTACATTCTTGCGTCCTGTTCCTGTTTGTGCTCTAATGCACGTCCCTAAGGCATCTTTCTACATCCAATAGTCTGTGGGCCACGTGTAGCTTTAACTCCAAGTTAAACCACTCTAGCTGTGAATTTCCTGTTTTTAGACCTGTTTTTTTTCTTTTCTTTTGAACTTGGTTATATAATTAAGATTTTTTTAATGCAAAATTTCTATGTGTTCAGAGGGGGGAAAAGGCTCAGTTCACTACCACCATTCTGATTGCCAACTATAAGCATCTTAAAGGCAGGTCCACGTCTGACTGACCTCTGTGAACGTCAAATAGAGTCTGATAGGCAAGTGCCATGTGTCAATATTTGCTCCAAAGTGTTTCATGAACGAATGAGAGAGAAGGAAAGCCTAAAGGAAAGAGGACAAGTGAAAACAACAAAATGAACTGCAGACACACAGATGTGCAACTGAGGATGATGATTAGAGAAAGGGAATACTGAAAACTTACAGAAAGTAAGATCAAATGGCTAATGAAATAGATACGGTATTTGTGAAGTTCTCAAGAAGTTTCTCATACTACCAAATGCAAAACCGATAGCTAGTGGGAAGCAGCCACATAGCACAGGGAGATCGGCTCGGTGCTTTATGACCACCTAGAGGGGTGGGATAGGGAGGGTGGGAGGGAGGGAGATGCAAGAGGGAAGAGATATCGGGAAATATGTATATGTATAGCTGATTCACTTTGTTATAAAGCAGAAACTAACACACCATTGTAAAGCAATCGTACTCCAATAAAGATGTTAAAAAAATTTTTTTAAATAAAAAAAAAGGGAGAGATTTAGATTGTAAAATTGGTGAAGTGGCTTGCAAATCTGGACACCCGTGGAATATAACACAACACGCATTTGAAGCTGTGCGGTTTGGGAAGTGTGCTCCTAAGCATTTGACCCCTTCTTCTCCCTTGTGCTGGAGGCAGAACAGGCATCCTTGGCTTTGCCACAGCAGGGCGTAGAGATGCACGGCCCACTGGCCCCTCAGCGTGCTGGCTTTGGGAGCCTGGCATCGTGTCACTTCTGAGTTCCAGGCTTCTCATGTGTGAAGCGGGGAATTAACAATGAATTCCTACTTTGCAGAGATGTAGGGACCAGCTGTATGGAAGTTCTCAAATTATAAAGCATGGTACAAATGTTAGCATTTGTTGTTGTTGCTGATATCATGGGGAGAATAAAATGCTTCTTGGAGACCAATGATCATTTTGGTTAAAACAAACCAAGAAATAATCAAATTCTTCATTTTATTTGTTTTTTAAATAATTTCTTAGAACCTACTCATGATTGTGGGTAGTTTTTTTTTTTTTTTTGCGGTACACGGGCCTCTCACTGTTGTGGCCTCTCCCGTTGCGGAGCACAGGCTCCGGACACACAGGCTCAGCGGCCATGGCTCACGGGCCCAGCCGCTCCGCGGCATGTGGGATCTTCCCGGACCGGGACACGAACCCGCGCCATCGGCAGGCGGACTCTCAACCACCGTGCCACCAGGGAAGCCCGATTGTGTCTTAATAAATTGCTGTCAGGCACACTGACACCTTTGGAGGAAAGGCAGTGCATTTTAATTAATTAATTAATTAGCAGCGATGGGTCTTCACTGCTGAGCACTGGCTTTCTCTAGTTGCGGTGAGCAGGGGCTACTCTTAGTTGCAGTGCCCGAGCTTCTCATTGTGGTGGCTTCTGTTTGTTGAGGAGCACTGGCTCTAGGCACACGGGCTTCAGTAGTTGTGGCACACGGACTCAGTAGTTGTGGCTCGTGGGCTCTAGAGCGCAGGCTCAGTAGTTTTGGCACATGAGCTTAGCCGCTCCGCAGCGTGTGGGATCTTCCAGGACCAGGGATCAAACCAGTGTCCCCTGTGTTGGCAGGCGGATTCTTAACCACTGCGCCACCAGGGAAGTCCCTAATCAAATTCTTAAAATGACTTTTCAGGAAAATAAGACTGTGTTCTTGCTGTTATTTCTATATGCAGGATGGTAAATAAATCAGGAGAGAAACTGGAGAGGACTCAGATTTTCAGGAAGGCAGGCGTGACTTGCCCAGAGTAGAACATGAGAATGAAATGCCTCTGTGTCAAAGTGTTTCTGTTATCAGATGTGTTAGCGAAACATCCACACACAGATGAAAGGTTACTAAAGAGAGACCTCAGGTTCCACTTGAAAACAGATTATAAGGTTAATGTGTAACAACACACCTAAAAATAAAAAGCACTTTTTTTTCACTTCAGTAGGAACAGCATCTCTTTAACTCTTTCTTGAGAACCTCTATGGTTTTCAGAGCTATTACTTACGGAGTGCCTACCATGCCCAAATTTAAATTTCCTCTTGCTAGTTCTCATAATGCCTTGTGCAGAATCATTCTCATGTTCATGACAAGAAAATAATTTAGGTATATGATGTAGCCATGGATCTAAACCCAGGTTTTTTACTTCAAAACTCATGCCTTTTCCTCTCTCCATGCTGCTGGCTCAATCATTTATAGCTCTTTCCTCCAGAGTATCTCTTTACAGCTATAAAGAGATATTTGGAACCTCAGATGTTTTGCTATTACATTCACTCATTTGTTTATTTTTCGCTCACCATTATGCAGTAAGATGTTGTGTTTTTCAAATTCCATTGCTGCTTCGACTGCATGAAATTGAGTTCTCTAAATGAAGAGTACTGTGTCCTCAATATAGCTTAAAATTTCAAGAAAATAGGCCATCTTAGAAACACATTTTACTTCACATCATTTTTGCACAATTAGACTAAACGCACAGGAATGCACATCCAAAGAAGCTGAAATAAGGACAATCTTTTTGGCATGATACTGGGATTAATTCTGCAACATTACTTCACAGAAATACTCTTCTTTGCGACATGCTTTTATTCATTTAATAATCTTACTTCATTTTGAGTAAAAAAAATGTAACAATACCTTGGTATTCCCAAGATTACCTTGGGAAAGAGATGAAATTTGTATAATGTTTCTAGAAAGTAAAAGTAAACGCAAAATTCACTCTTAACAGTGGGCTAATATAAAGGCAGTAGGATTTTTTTTTTTTTTTTGCAGTACGCGGGCCTCTCACTGTTGTGGCCTCTCCCGTTGCGGAGCACAGGCTCCGGACGCGCAGGCTCAGTGGCCATGGCTCACGGGCCCAGCCACTCCGCGGCATGTGGGATCTTTCTGGACCAGGGCATGAACCCGGGTCCCCTGCATCGGCAGGCGGACTTTCAACCACTGCGCCACCAGGGAAGCCCTAGTAGGAGATTTTTGAGATAGGAAATATCCTTGTATTAAAGCAAACATCAGACCTGAAAAACTGACAGTCATCAGTCTCTACTTCTGTGGACATGTCATTGATTTATAAATATCATCTCATTTGCAGGGACAGCATAAGCTCCACTTTTAAATAAATAAACACAACAACCAAAATGGTCATAGAGATCCAGTTCCAATTCCATAGACCTTGGCTTAAAATCCATGAAAACGACAGTTCTAAAATATTTTCAAAGACACTCTTCAAAAAAGAAGAAAAAAGAATGAAAGAAACATTTCAGTAGTTTTGTCATTTTCTTAAGCTAGCAAACCAATTTTATTCACAGCTACAACTTCAGCTGGTCCTCTCTTAGGACGTGTTACACTAAACTGCAATCATATGATCATTTGGAAGTAGTTTTAAAATATTAAATTAAAAGAATCTAATGTCTCTAAACCTGATTCACCTGGAATAAAAGTGAATAATCAAAGAATTAGAAAATACTTTTTTTCCTGGTTTTTGAGAGAATTCAGGGTTGGAATTTATTCTCATAATAAGAGTGAGAATTAGAAAAAGGCCCATTAAAATCAGAGTGGGAAGGGCATTCACAATTTAAATGATTTGTATGCTAGTTGCCTGCTTTTGACTTAGTAGCTAAACGATCTGAACAACTTGTGTATCTACAGGACCCATGCGCTCTTGCCATTATTATATGTTAACAGTGTTGCCCTCCTTCACATTATGAGAATAGTCCACTGAACCTATTGGCCAATGGCTGTCAGAAGGAACACTCCTGTTTCAGTTTTCAAGTACTGGCTTACCAAAACACTACTAAAAATGTATTTGAAAGTCTTAGCTGTTCAGTTTTCTGGAGGTCCATATTGGAGGTAGCTGATTTAGGAAATTATTGCCCCAAACTAAATACATTCCTGGAATCATATTTATGTTCTACTCTGATAGAAACAGACATTTGATAAGCCCAAACCACAACACATTCCAGGTTATGGGTACCATAGGACTCAGGAGCTCTAAGCATTAGCCTGAACACCTACAGGGACACCTCATGCTATGGCCATCTACAAGGAGAATGCAAGCTAACTTCAACTTAAAGAATCTCTGCAAGAACTGAAAGCAGGCTCTTGAAGAGATATTTATACACTCATGTTCATCACAGCACTATTAAAAATATCCAGAAGGTGGAAGCAATCCAATGTTCACTGATAGATGAATGATAAAGTGTGGCATATACATACGATGGAATATTATTTAGCCTTAAAAAGGAAGGATATTCTAACACATGCTACAACCTGGATGAACCTTGATGACGTTATGCAAAGTGAAATAAGGCAGTCACAGAAAGACAAATACTGTATGAGTCCATTTATCTGAGATACCTAGAGTCGTTAAATTCATAAAGACAGGAAGTAGAATGGTTGTTACCAGGGGTTGGGAGTAGGAGGGAATGGGCACTTGTTTACATAACAATGTGAATGTATTTAACATTACTGAACTATACAGTTAAAAATGGTTAAGATGATAAATTGTATGCTATAAGTATTTTATTGCAATTAAAAATTTTTATATCAAAAAACAAAAAATATTTCCAAATTATATGACAAATAAAGGGTTAATGTCCAAAATATATAAACAGCTCATATAACTCAATATCAAAAAACCAAACAACCCAATTAAAAAATGGGCAGAAGACCTGAATAGACATTTTTCCAAAGGAGGCCATCAGGCCATCATGGCTATAAGGTACATGAAAAGATGCTCAATGTTGTTAATCATCAGAGAAATGCAAATTAAAACCACAATGAGCTATCACCTCACAGCTGTCAGAATGGCTATCATCAAAAAGACCACAAATAACAAATGTTGGAGAGGATGTGGAGAAATGGGAACCCTGGTACACTGTTGGTGGTAATGTAAATTGGTGCAACCACTGTGGAAAAAAGTATGGAGGTTTCTCAAAAAAACTAAAACTAGAACTACCATATGACCTGGCAATTCCACTCCAGGGTATATATCTGAAGAAAATTAAAACACTAATTTGAAAAGATACATGAACCCCAATGCTCACAGAAGCACTATTTACAACAGTCAAGATATGGAAACAACCTAAGTGTTCATCAACAGATGAATGGATAAAGAAGATGTGATACACACACACACACACACACACACACACACACACACACACACACACACACACACACAATGGAATACTACTCAGCCATAAAAAAGAATGAAGTTTTGACATTTGCAACAACATGGATGGACTTGGAGGGTATTATGCTTAGTGAAATACATCAGACAGAGAAAGACAAAATACTATATGATATCCCTTATATGTGGAATCTAAAAAATAAAACAAACTAGTGAATATAACAAAAAAGAAACAGACTCACAGACACAGGGAACAAACTAGTGGTTACCAGTGGGGAGCGGGAAGGGAGGAGGGGCAAGATAGGAGTAGGGGAGTAATAGGAACAAACTACTATGTATAAAATTGGTAAGACACAAGAATATATTGTACAACAGGGAATATAGCCAATATTTTATAATAATTATAAATGGAGTATAACCTTTAAAAATTGTGAATCACTGTGCTGTACGCCTGCAACTTATATAACATTGTAATCAACTATACCTCAGTAAAAAACGAATCTTTGCAACCCATAATCCTACCTGCTATACTTTGATAGAGATTAGAAACTAAGATTTGAGTTTAATTATGTAACTTCTTTTTGGGTTTAGGCTTTTCATTCATTCTTCTTCTTTTAGAATATATAAATTATCTTCTTCCTCCTCTGTTTTTACTACTTGCCTTTTGCCTTTTTTGTGTTTTGCTGCATTTTTAGTCTTACTGTGTCAGTGTTTTTATTGCAAGCTGTACTAAATGCTTTTTGAAAGCAGGAAGAGTGAAAATTCTTTAATAAACCATAGTTTTAAAAATCAGTCAGAAACAGCTCCTTAAACGCCTGTCTTCTGTAGTTCTGGTATCCTAAGGGGGGAGGGAAAATAGAACTACCTTTATCACTCCTTTCTCTTTCCAAGAACTCACATTTAATAGATGAAACCCTTTCACACTGGCTGATTTCATAAATGCCAAAGCACAAGAGGTTCCTAACCCTTCTACCTATGGGAGCCTAGGGAAGGTACAGTGACATTTAAAAACTTAAGCTCCTTTAGCAATATTGCACCAAACTGTACCTGTCACCCAAACACCGTTTAGGTGTGTAAGACATCACTTTACTTAGTAAGGAACTAGAAAAATAAACCTTTGAAATATTTCACTTTATCCCTTGAATCCAAGGGCTATCGTATTGTTTAATCAAATAACAGGCAACTCTCAGCACCTGGAAAGTCTGTGTCCTTCTCCTGGATACTAAGGCGCGTATCTTTCTATGACTGATTCTTGTACAGTGCATAGGTCCAAAATTACATGAGTGCTAAATAAATACCTGATAGCTACAGAGAACAGGGAAATCCAACAAATTTCACAGACTTTGCTCTTCAAATATAGATATAAACAAAGAAAATTAGTGCTCATTCAGGGCTGAACTCCTTGAAATCTCTGGAATCTCAAGAAGAAGCCTCTTCATAAACCTGTTTGCTAACATGTTATTACTTCCATCAATTGCGCCAGGTGTAGGGTGTGTGTGTGTGTGTGTGTGTGTGTGTGTGTGTGTGTGTGTGTGTGTGTGTGTGTGTGTGTGTGTGTGTGTGTGTGTGTGTGTTATACAAGGCTGGAATGCGTGCAGCGATAGTGTCAATCTTACAACAGAGAATTAAATAATTTGAGTGGTGTGGTACACACAGATAATCACAGCAGATCTGCAGGACCAGACCTTACATATGATACTGCAAGCTACATTTTTATGTATGAATAAATCTAACATCTTGTTACATGGTCAGTGTAACAGATGGTCCCTGTCTGAAGCTTGTTATTTTCCTAGAAACAGCATGCAGAAACAGTCCTTTTTTTTCAAATCTTAATTAGAATAAAAATGACCTCAATTTGAGCATTCAAATTATGCCAGTTTATGGTTTTTATTTTTTTTCATAGTCTTACTAGATTTTTCCTGAACGGACAAACAATATATATCTGTAGGAGGACCATTTTTCTAGTTGCAGTTTAGATGTCTGTTCATTTTTATAGTACTTACATCATTTATTAACAGGCAGGGCAGAACTCAGCTGCTTAAGAATCACTGCAGAACGTTGTTTGTGGTTTGCTTTACTGGACAGATGAGCCAGAGGGAGTGGTACCCAATGATCTCCATAACATTCATGTATTCTCTATTAATTTTACATCGCCAAGTCCAGTAATAGTTAAAAGCTAGTTCAGTGTTTTGTTTGTCACCTTAATTGATGTTCCAGAAGGGATACGTTTCATAGAACTGCCCTCGACTTAAGCATCACAATTTCTGCTGACTTTAATGGATGTTACACAGACCAAAAGAATATGTGACAATTGAAAAATCTAGAAGCAGCCTGGTTATACAACAACCATAATTTACCACGGATGGTCCTAGAAATCTAGAAATGTTTAATCTTTACCATACATTTTATCTATAGTTTTTGATAAAACAGTCCTTTGTACCTTACCTTTTAAAATACTCATAGAGTCAGCACAGTTTCTTTTGGGTACAGGACACATGTTTTTGGTAGAGGAAAGAAACATGCAGCCACAATCCACTGTGAAAGTTCAGATTTTAGAGCAAGTTAAATTGGGGGTATCTGTGATAAATCGCATGACAAAAATGTTTTGGCTTGACCAGAGGTTTAATCTTCGTATTCACTGCACTGTGAATTTCCACAGGCCAGTTACAGTATAATTCATTTTAAAAAGTCCTACTAAATAGCAGAGGGAACTATAACCAATCTCTTGGGATAAACCATAATGGAAAAGGATATAAAAAAGAATGTGTATATGTATAACTGAGTCACTTTGCTCTACAGCAGGAATTAATACAACATTGTAACTCAACTATACTTCAATAAAATATAAAAATAAATTACAAAGAGTGATTTCTAAGCAACTTTGCATGACACTACCCACTGTGTCATGGGGGACACACCTGTTTCTGAGATGTGTGACTAAATACCTCATACAAGAATAAAGTAAGGAACCCAGCCAAGTACAGAGTGTTTACCAGAAAAATGGCTCACCGTCTATTATCTATACCATGAGTGGGAGCCTTTTGTACGGGCAAACAGGTGAATACTACTGGCACTGCATGCCTACTGACAGCAGCCACTCTAGCAGGGGAACAGAGCCTGGACTGATTATTCCCTGGACATGTGAAGACCTAGTGAACCAAATGTTTTGATTCTTGGCTTTGGTAAGGAAGCTTATATATGTCCTTGACAAAGGAACAGGCTCTAGTTCTTGACTAGATAAAGTGACTTAACTTACTCCAAGTAAAAACTAGGAAGTCAAACCTCGCTGAAAATAGTATTCTAGGATTTGAATCCAAGCAGCTTGGTCTCAGAGCCTGGACTCAACTGTTATATTCAGGTTAAAACACCCAACAGCATGCTCGGAACCTTACGAGATTTAATCCGTGCTAACCATATTTACCAGGGGGGAAACAGGGGAGGGATAAACTGGGAGGCTGCGATTGACAAATACACACTACTACGTATAAAACAGATAGCTGATAAGGACCTACTGTATAGCACAGGGAACTCTACTCAATACTCTGTAATGGCCTAGATGGGAAAAGAATCTAAAAAAGAGTGAAGATATATGATTCACTTTGCTGTAAAGGAGAAACTAACACAACATTGTAAATCAGCCATACTCCAACAAAAATTAAAAAAAAAAAGTCATCACTAGAATCTCTACACACAGAAAGGATACAAAAGAACAATATTCTCTTGTGAAAACATTTTTTAAAATAATCAAGCCTTATTTTCATAGGCTGTAGACTTTAATAGAAAATTTCTGTAAATTTAACAGTATGCAGACTGCAGATGGTTCAACAAAAGACAGCAAACCTACAGTGAGCTACTGCTTCAAAAACAGGCATTTTGGGTATATGTCAATACTTAAAGACATTGCTCAATTTCAATAAATTAATGAATTTATTAATGAATTAATGAACTAAATGACCATAGTTTCCTTGTTAAAAGGGGCCATAAAAAGGTCAAATTCCCACTTGATAACTACTGAATTTCAAGAATATGAACAAAGTAAATTGCTGAATTTAGAAGTGTGGCTAGACTATTGTTTGGGTAAAGGGTGATAGCAAAACACCTTTTCCTAGTATGCTAAAAGCTTTGTATTAAAATGCAAGTTGTGGAGTCGTTTTCTTCCTGAGGCAAAAGTCACATTCTTCTAGCAACCAGAACCTGCCATAGGTTATAAAGAAGGACACTCACTCTGATGAAGCCCGGAGGTGCAGCTGCACTTCCAAGGCAACAGCTGAGCGGCTCACTCATGCAGAGGTGGCCTTAGCAGTGCGTGTGTGCTAGGATGGGGATGCAGATGTGGAAGGTGGGAAGCAACTGGATCACAGATGCCTTCTTCTCCCTTGAGAGTCTTGCTTTGGAAGAAGAAAACAGCTAAACCTCCAGCGACTGTTATTATAGACCCTCTTCAATTCATTAATCAAACGGGGACCTAGAAAACATTTTCAGGTGCCATAATTCTGGGTGAAAGGTAGATTCTGCTGTTTGACTCATTGTAAAAGCTGATAAATCCATCTCCCTAAATTTATTTATTTATAAATTAATTATTTTAAATTGAAGTATAGTGGATTTACAATGTTATTTTCAGGTGTACAGCAAAGTGATTCAGTTATACATACACATATATGTATTCTTTTTCAGATTCTTTTCCCATATAGATTATTATAGAATACTGAGTAGAGTTCCCTGTGCTATACAGTAGAGGTCCTTGTTGATTATCATTTTTACACATAGTAGTGTGTACTGTCGCTCCCAAATTCCTAATTTATCCCTCTTCCCTCACCTTTCCCCACCTTTCCCGTTTGGTAACCATTAATTTGTTTTCTATGTCTGTCTCTTTCTATTTCGTAAATAAGTTCATTTGTACCATTTTTTTAGATTCCACAGACAAGCGATATCAAATGATATTTGTCTTTCTCTGTCTGGCTGACTTCACTTAGTATGATAATCTCTAGGTCCATCCATGTTGCTGCAAATGGCATCATTTATCTGCCTAAATAAAAAAATAAAGATGATGTTCGACTCGATTAATTTATCAGAGATTAGCCACGTGCCCTTTCTTATTACTGATTCCAAACATCTGTCACAAAGCAGATGTTGTTCAGGACATTGTGAACACCTACATCATTCATGATCACCCCCCCAGGGGGTGATCACCCCCCCAGGCCACCACACCAGTAGCATAAATGTCAACACCGGGACACACTACACATGCACACGGAATGACATGAACACAATGCTTATTCAAAGGGTAGCCTCAACAGTTCTCTTTTTTTAAATCTGCTTGTAGAAAACTGCTAGTCAAGACTGCTGAGGAGCACAGCTGACATTTTCTAACCTTCTCTTCTACTCAGAAATTCTGTGAACTTCTGAACTTCCTCTAATCGGAATGAAGTGGCCATGGAGTCTCTCTTTAAGGACAAGCAAACGATTCTTTGGGTTTCTGTGTTCATCGCCTAGAAGCAAAGAGAGTTAGGGCTCACATTTCATGAGTGTTAGTTCCCTGGGGTCTCTGAAGCAGGCAGGACCCCGGTACCCAGCCAGGCACCAGCTCTGGCACCTTTAAGAGAGGTGGGTGCCACAAAAGCCCCCTCACTGTGTGCTCAACACCAAGATCTGGGGGTGCAGTTGCAGGTGTGGGCAGCCAGCTGGAGTCAATGTTCTCTGCCACAAGGACAGAGACCAGCAGTCGGGAAAAAACAGAAAATACAATAAAAATTAGAAAAGTGAAGTCATCCCTTCAAGTAACATCTGGAACAGGAATTTCAATGATTTCAAGAGCAAAACTGGTGGAGCCTGTGAGAAAAAGTTTTCCATGTAGGGTGCCCACCCCAAAGAGAAGAGCACCAGGGTCACAGTAAAGTAAAAAAGCAAATTTGTGTCATCAGTTTTCTTCCCCCGGAAAAGTGTAGAAAAGCCTTAATGCATTTAATTTCAGTGTGAGACATTTGGAGGTAATGTTTTTATTCAATAAATGCGATATTTGGTGATAAGGTCTCAGTCTACATGAGAGACACTGATGGGAGAAAAGAGGAAGTGGGGGGGAGAGAAAGCCAGAAAATGGGGAGGAAGGGGAAGGGCCAAGCAGAAGTGGAGGGATGGGATGGGATGAGATGGGATGGGATGGGATGGGATGGGATGGGATGGGATGGGATGGGATGGGATGGGATGGGATGGGATGGGATGGGATGGGATGGGATGAGATGGGATGGGATGGGATGGCATGGGATGGGATGGGATGGGATGAGATGGCACGGGATGGGATGGGATGGCATGGCATGGGATGGGATGGGATGGCATGGGATGGCATGGGATGGCATGGGATGAGATGGCATGGGATGGGATGGGATGAGATGGCATGGGATGGGATGGGATGAGATGGCATGGGACGGGATGGGATAGGATGAGATGGCATGGGATGGGATGGGATGGGATGAGATGGCATGGGATGGGATGGCATGAGATGGCATGGGATGGGATGGGATGAGATGGCATGGGACGGGATGGGATAGGATGAGATGGCATGGGATGGGATGGGATGGGATGGGATGGGATGGGATGGGATGGGATGAGATGGCATGGGATGGGATGGGATGGGATGGGATGGGATGGGATGGGATGGGATGGGATGGGATGGGATGGGATGGGATGGGAGAGAGATGAAAAGGATGGTCGTAGAGGGAAGGAGGAGAGGGAAGGCAGAAACCGCCAGAAGGGAAGGCAGAAGGAAAGAGCCCCCTCCACTCTGGAGGGTGAGCCACAGTGCTTCAGGTCCTGTGGTTCCATCACTTCAACTCTGCACTCAGAGACTGATCACCTTTCCTGCTCTGGATGGTTTCTCATGTCTGGACTGCACACACCACCTCTGTACTCTGTCCGGCCCGATTCTAACCCTCCTTTAGAGGCTGGCAGAGCCTTCAAAGCTAGATGGTTCTGCCAGCAGCTTTCCTTGAGGAGTTATTTTGTCCTTACACTCCTGGAGCACCCACCTTAGGAAAAACTCCTTTGTCATTTATTATTCCCACTTCATCTCTCAAAACGCTATTCATGTGTCTCCATCTTTTTTCCCCCCAAACAAATAACTTTTTGTGGAAGTAGAGTTGATTTACAACGTTGTATTAGCTTCAGGTGTACAGCAAAGTGATTCAGTTATACATATATATCTATTCTTTTTCAGATTCTTTTCCACTGTAGGTTATTACTAGATATTGAATATAGTTCCCTGTGTTATACAGTAGGACACTGTTGTTGATCGATTTTATATATAGTAGTGTGTATCTGTTAATCCCAAACTCTTAATTTATCCCTCTCCTCTTTCTCCTTTGATAACCATAAGTTTGTTTTCTATATCTGTGAGTCTATTTTTGTTTTGTAAATAAGTTCATTTGTATCATTTTTTCATATTCCATGTATAAGTGACATCACATGATATTTGTCTTTCTCTGTATGATATTTGTCTTTCACTTAGTATGATAATCGCTAGGTCCATCCATGTTGCTGCAAATGACATGATTTCATTCTTTTTTATGGCTGAGTTCCACATCTTCTTTATCCATTCATCTGTCAATGGACACTTAGGTTGTTTCCATGTCTTGGCTATTGTAATAGTGCTGCTATGAACATAGAGGTGCATGTATCTTTTCAAATCATGTTTTTGTCTGGACATATGTCCAGGAGTGGGATTGCAGGATCATATGGTAGCTCTAGTTTTAGTTTTTTTTTTAAAGGTAGATTATTTTTAATTTTATTAATTGTTACAAATGGATACATTGTTTTGAAAAATAGAGAGAAATTGGCCCATAGCAAATAGCTCAAACATAAGTCAAGAAAATATTAGACCAAGACAGATTTGAACTCGGACTTTTAAAAAGGTCTTCCAAAACTGTTTATCTCTTTTTACTTATTTCCAACAATCAACATTAAGTATTTCATTGAGCATCTATTAGTATGGCATAATGCTAAATACTTTAAGAAAAAATATAAACATATCACATTGTCCTTGTCCTTAGTAGTTTATAATCTAGCTATTTGTGATTATAAAGACACATTTAAAAAATTCTGGGACCTAACACCTTTAAGTAAAATCATCTTTGAAAGTAATCACTCTGGAAGGTTATATGATTATTTCAAAAAATCCTCAAACATTTTTGCATCTTTTCCTTTGGGATCGCCTTTGGAGTCATTATACAAATCATTTAAGAAAGGCAGACTCATTACTCTAATTTTAGTTTAGAATGCTGCTCTATCGTCCTTCTGTACCTAATTTAGACACCTGAATTAATCACTGGGTTTGTTGCTCACCGACTTCTGGTTATTCTAAAATCTCAAATTCACTCTAAAGACAAGTTTCACTATTCTTGATGCCCTTCAAAAGCACGTCCTGCAGCATCACCGGACAGTAAGTACCTGGAGGACGAGAAGCCCTTCCTCATCAGCTTTGCATCTCCCCCCAGCATCCCGCTCCGAACTTAAGCACAGCAGGGATGCAATACGCATCCTATGTTGAACTGACAGCACATTAGCTGTTCAGCCGCTGGAGACATCAGGGTGGGCTGTGGATAGAGGCGAGGAAGGGTTCCAGATGGGGCTTGAGGGGGATTTCTTTCCATTCTGCTATTTCAGTGTTTTCTTTCATGACTCCTTAGGCATCTGGCTTTGACACTGAAGGACAGAAAGGTCTGCCCAAAGTTGGCAGCAGATTCTCCCAACACTCTCATCTGGCCCTGGCTCTAACCCAGGGTTTGGTGCGTGTGCTGAGACCACTTCCCAGCTGCCACATTTGTCAGAAGACAGAGGCAAAAATCCCCCTTCCAGGGCCAGCTCCTCTGCTATCGCCCTGATGTGGGAGGGCTCAAATCCACAGCACCCGCCTTATGTACCTGACCCCCACGTTGTAAGCCTCTCTGGCGTATTTTTGAATATCCCATCTGGTTGCAACTCTGGGCTCCAGTGCGAAGGGATATTTGAGGAGATCCACAAACCCTCTTTTGCCTCAGTCGGGCATGTGGAACCCCAGGGACTGCACCATCAAGTGTGCTTTCAGCCCTGTAGCCCGTAGGCCTTCCTTCATGAGTCTCATTGTCTTCAGGCTGGTCCAGGGCCCAAATCGGCAGTTCATGCCAACGACTGAAGCCCCCGCCTTCACCAGCTTCCACCACATTCTCCAGGTGTTACACCATGCATGTCTCTCTCTGGGCCTATGCACACGGTGGCTGCCACGGGTTTTCCGGATTCTTTTAAGACTTCCACGGCCCACGCAGCTTCTTCAACGTGTTCAAAGTAGTCTGCAATCCAGAAGTCCACATTTTTCCTGGCAAAAACCTCTAGCTGTAGTCGAAAAAGTTTTAAAATTCTAGCTTCATCCTTGTGGTGTTTGTACAACGACGTCTGGCAGATCCCCCCTGTGACTGAAGCGTCACCTCTGTCGGCTGCTTCTCTGGTAAGGTCACAGGCAGCGGCGTTTACAGCTTCCCACTGGCTTTCCATATTGTCCTCACTGGCAGAAAAGGTGAAGGTCCGCGTGACATTCTATCCCGCTCTCAAGAATTCCACGTGAAGCTGACGAACTGCATTTGGATGTCCTACTACGGCTTCTGGAGTCCAGAGCCCGGCCTTCACGTAGCCCCTCTTCTCCAGAGTTATGCGCAAGCTGCCGTCTCCAAGCACACCCTCCCCGCTATCCAGAGGCTCTAAACTGCCCTTCTTGGCTCCAGGGCCATCGCGCTGCAGCTGTTGCAGGTGCTGGGTGGTGGGGAGCACACGGGGCCAGGAGCCCACCCCTCCTATTTTTAGTTTTTTCAGGAACCTCTATTCTGTTCTCTATGGTGGCTGCCCCAATTTACATCCCCACCAACAGTGTAGGAGGGCTCCCTATTCTCCACACGTGTCTACATCTCAATTCACCAACCACACGACAGAATTCTGGAGAACGGTAACTGTGACTGCCACTGTGGTTCCCTTACAATGGCCACCACAGAGCCTTGCACAATGCAGACATTCTCAATACTTCCTCCCGACTAGCGAAACACCAGTTGTTGTTCATTTTTTTGGCTAAATGATAAGAGTAAAGAGATTTTCACTTTAGGGGAAGTGACTGGGATAGTCTTTGTAATATTGTTCTCCTCCTTTTTTTTTCTTTTGGCTGTACCTCACGGCTTGTGGGATCTTAGTTCCACGACCAGGGATTGAACCTGCGTCCCCTGCAGTGGGAGCGCGGAGTCCTAACCACTGGACCACCAGGGAAGTCCCTCTCCCTCCTTCTTAATCGACCTCACGCTAACCACAAGTTCTCACAGCTATAAGTTATGTGACTGGTAAAGCAGAACTACAGAATCATAAACTGTAAGAGGCTGGAAGGGACCTCTGAGACCCTTCCTTCTCCACTACTTTGTAGACGAGAGGAGACATGTGATGTAATGAAAACAGCAGGAGTTTTCAGGGAAGACCTGGGCCCACACGTGAGGTTCACCTCTCCACTGCTATGTGATCGCGGATAATCCACTGAACTGCTGTCTGCCTGAGGCAGCTGCATCATTTATAAGACAGTGATCATCGTACCTGTCTTAAAATATGATTGTCTATAAACGAGTGGGTCATATAAAAGCATCAAGTAGAGCTAATGGCACATGGCAGGCCCCATAAGTATCCTGCTACTAGACGGAGAGCCCTTTAAGCACAGAGACGATGTTCTACTGAGCTTTGATTCTCCGGTGTGGGAAATGTAGATAATTAAATGAGGAAACAGAGATCTGGACCTTGAGTGAAGCTTCCTGAAAGCCAAGCAGAATCAGAGTCTGGGTTGGGTTTTAAACATCACCTAGACAAGTGGTTCTCCAAATGTGGTCTGAGGATGCGGGGGTGTCCCCAGGACCCTTTCCAGGATTCTGAGAGGTTCTTTCTCCAACTATACATCTGCGTGAGGCTGAATCTTTTTCCTACACTTTGGCCAAACAACCAGTCACAACTGGCTGGATGTAAGAAGCAGGTAAGAGAGTGCAACTGTCTTCATTTAAGTGAGACTGAAGGAATTGCAAAAAAGGCAAAACAATGCCACTCTTCTAATTTTTTGTTTTGTTTTGAAAAAAACAGTTATTTTTCCTAAAATGTTTATGCTATTATGTTTTTGTCTTGCTATTTATGTAATATGTAATAGGTTAATTTTATTTTAAAATGAATCAATAAATCAATATTTTTTTAAAAATTTGTTTTAATTTCTGATATGAGTAAATACCAATAGCCATAACTTACATAAACAATAGCTCTTTGGGATCCTTGATGATTTTAAGAGCATAAAGGGGGTCCTGAGAACAAAAAGTTTGTCTGTTGATCTCATCCAATTCCCTCATTCTGCAGAAGGGAGACAAGGGTCTAGTGAAGTTAACTCATTCACTTGACAACACTGAGGGACTGATCGGCAAGGTTAGGGACTGAGCCCCTGGTCTTCAACAATGGAGCTCTTAAATACTGTTGTGATATCAGAGAGGAAGGAAACAGATTTGGAGGACTAAGTCACACTCTGAACCAAAGTTCCAGTTTTTCTAAGAATATTTTATTTTCCATTTGTGTTCTTTATACATTGGGCATATTCTCACCCATTTTAGAGAGTAACTCTTATGAAAGATGATACATGATCGGTCAGTAAAGTTTCCAAATACATACAGTCTCTGAAACCACCCAATGAAACCAATATTAGCGCCAAAGGTCCACTAGGCCTAACTGCCTGAAAAATCAAGTTCTGTGGTCAAGGTATAAGCGTTGATGTAGTTGAAACATTCTGAGTTTTGGACTGAGAAACACTGGGGCTCAAAACTTTGAGCCTCTGTCACCTCATCTTTGAAAGAGGGGTAATAAATTCCCACGTCACAGAGCTGTGAAGATGAAATAGGATAATGTGTGGGAGATGGCATACAGCATGATGCCTTTCACCAGCTTTCAGCATAAGCCCATAATCCTTCAAATAACCCCTGTAAACTACTTGATTATTAATTACTTTTGCACTCTAGTATCCATGTAAATGGAGTGTTATGGACTGAATGTTCGTCTCCCCCAACCCCCGTATGTTGATGTTCTAACCCCCAATGTGATGGTATCAGTAGGTGGGGCTTTGGGGAGGCATTTAGGGTCATGAGGGTGGAGCCCCCATGACAGGATTAGTGCCCTTCCAAGAAGCAGGAGAGACATTAGAGCTGACTCTCTCCACTATGTGAGACCAGTGAGAAGGCAGCCTTCTCTCTGCAAGCCAGGAAGAAAGCCTTCAGCAGAACCTGACCATGCTGGCATCCTGATCTTGAACTTCTAGCCTCTTGCACTATGAGAAATAAGGGTCTGCTGTTTAAACCACCCCATCTATGGGGTTTTGTTACAGCAGCCTGAGGTGCCTAAGACAGAGGGGGACATCATGCTTGTAGCAGAACAGGAGTTAGGAGTTTATAAACTATTCATTCCATTGATTCTATTGAGGCAGTGTCTATTTCAAGGTGGATGGGCACAGAAGATGGGTCCAGCTAGACAAAGCTTGCAACACCCATCACTGTGTAAGTTGACTGGGGCGACATTCCTGCTGCAGTGCTAATGACCCAGATACACAGATGAGTTTTAAATAAGGAGGTGGAGGGTCTCCACATATGACTTTCTTTTTTTTGGTTTCTCTCCCTTCTCCACTTGTTTCTTGCAGAAAAGTATCAATCTCAGAACTTAAGAAAAATTAAATAACCACTTCAGAGCCTGCCCAAAACACAACCTTATTAAATTAGCTTAGGGTTTCATCAGGGGAAGTGAGGGACATAAAACCAAAATCATCTCTCCTGTGTGATACAATAAAAATGGATAATCATGTGACCTACTTTGGGTTCTAGAAGTATCTAAAGACACAAGTTCAGAAAATACTTTATATATCAAGACACAGCAGGTACGTTCTCCTTCAATCCAGAGGGGCGCTGTCAAAGCTACCATCTCTGGAGCTTCCCTGGTGGTGCAGTGGTTAAGAATCTGCCTGCCAATGCAGGGGACACAGGTTTGAGCCCTGGTCCGGGAAGATCCCACATGCCATGGAGCAACTAAGCCCATGCGCCACAACTACTGAGCCTGCACTCTACAGCCCACAAGCCACAACTACTGAGCCTGCGAGTCACAGCTACTGAAGCCCGCATGCCTAGAGCCTGTGCTCCGCAACAAGAGAAGCCACTGCAATGAGAAGCCCACACACTGCAATGAAGAGTAGCCCCTGCTCGCTGCAACTAGAGAAAGCCCATGCGCAACAACGAAGACCCAACACAGCCAAAAAAAAAAAAAAAAAAAAAGCTACCATCTTTGTGTCTTATGACCTGTGTCAAGGGGGGAAGCCTGGAGCCCTCCTTAGTGTGTTAGTTGGTTAATCCATTCCTTGCCACCTGCCCCATCTTGCAATATAATCACTGCATCAAGACTAATTTTTCTCTATCAGTTTTTCAATAAAGAAATATACTCCAGTGAGTTCATTTTGTATTGAAGAGTATTTTCACCTGAAGAGACCAAAGTCCTTGAGCACATTAACTGAACTGAAGAACAACATGCTAATATTAGCCACACTAAGCCTTTTAAACATAACGTATGATCTTAAACTGGTTTTGACTTTTACTCGAAATGAAAAATAGCTCCCTCTAGTTAGCCAGAGTAAAGCTGGGACATATTTCTTGCATCACCACTACTCTGTGATTCCAATATAGTTATAAATAGCTTAAACAGTTCATTCCATTTGCAGTCTCCTATTTGTTTTGCTTTAATTTCGTACTATACTGGCAATTACTCAGCTTCATTAACTACTTAGGAAATTTCTCAAGTACACTACAAGAAACACCACGCAAGAAATATTAACCTACAGCAGTGCTCTTGAAGTCAACCTTGAAAGGGAAATCCTTTTCATCAAGTTTACAGGCCAAGCCCTAAAAGCACTGTAGGGTCAACCCACATCAAAAATCTTGCTTCTGACCCTTGTACTGGAAAGAAGACTCATTACCAACCCCCAAGATCATCACTGAGTGCCAATTATGTAGAAAGCATTTTGCTAGACATTAACAAAAAAATTTAAAAAACTTCCTGAATTCTAGGAGTTTACAGTATATCTGGAGTAAAATTGTATGTGTAAATACACACACACACAAACACACACACACACACACAGTAAAACATAGAAAGTACCAAAGGACTGATATAGAAAAAATTGACACAGATAAAAACAGTTTTGGGGGAACAAGTCACTATTGACTTTGATGGTAAGAGAAGTGATTAGAGAGGAAGCATCCTTTGGGTTGGGCTTGGGGGTGGGGAAAGGAAAATGTTAGGAGCAAAGGCACAGCAGTGGAAAGACAGGACAAAGGGAAGAGGAAGGTTAATTTGGTTGGCATAGAGTTTATGCGGGGAAATAATACTGAAAATAGCATTTTAAAATTAATTAGCTCTATTTTATATACAGTAGTGTGTATATGTCAATCCCAATCTCCTAATTTATCCCTGCCCTTTCCCTCCCTGTTAAGCATAACTAATTAGAACCTACTGTATAGCACAGGGAACTCTACTCAGTACTCTGTAATGGCCTATATGGGAAAGAACCTAAGAAAGAGTGGACATATGTATATGTAGAACTGATTCACTTTGCTGTACCCCTGAAACTAACACAACATTGCAAATCAACTACACTCCAGTAAAAATTTTAAAGAAACAGAAAAAAAAATAAAATTAATTAATTCATCAAGTACTTACTAATGCCAGACAGTATCCTAGGTGCTGGCCATGCAAAGGTGTACCACACAGGCCAGCTTCCTCCCCTCCCTGAGCCTACGTTATGGGGTCAGGGGACCTGCTACAGAGAAAATACACATGTGATATGATGGGAGGGATTGGCCAAGGTGGTCAGGGAGGGTATATACCCTAGGTCTGGCGGTCCGGCAAAATCTGTCTGAATAGCAATACTCTGAGCGACAAGGTGAGAACGCACCATCCTCCTTCACAGAGCGAACAGCAAGTGTGAAGGGCCTGAGTCAGGAATGACCTTAGATCCTTCAAAGCAACAAAAGGTCATCAGTGGGGCTAACCAAGGGTGCTAGCAAATCCTCTGAGAGAATTCCTTCAAACTGCCCCTTACTATTTTCAATACCACTTTTTTGTGGTCCTATATGAAGATGATGGTATATTACCTGAGTCATATTCTCTGGGGATATGGCAGGTGGGATTTCTTCATGACGCTGCCTTCATTTTTCCCATGACACCCCCCACCTGCCACTAGAGCGGGAGCCCCATGTTTTGCTCACTGTTGAATTCCTGGTTCCTAGAACAGTGCTTAGTGTATTTAAGTTGCTCAAAAAATATCTGTCGAATGAACACACTGAGTGAACGCCACTTATCTCCTCCTCCCCAGGGTGGTCCAAAATGAGAGGCGTGAATGGGGAAAAACAAGACAGGACAAGGAGTGAGTAAGAATATCTACCTGCGATTCTAGCTTTAAATTAAGACTGCTCTCCTTAGCGCACTCATTTTTCTCAGGTAAGGGAGGTCCCTGTCCCTTGCACGCTCCTCTCAGTAACTTCTCTTTTTTTAATTGGAGTAGAGTTGATTTACAATGTTGTGTTAGTTTCTGCTGTACAGCAAAGGGATTCAGTTATACATATATTTCTATATTTTTTCATATTCTTTTCCATTACGGTTTCATATTCTTATCCATTACGGGATATTAAATATAATTCCCTGTGATGCACTTTTCTTGATGTGAGCAGCTTACCCATTCCTTCAAGAACTTCCCTCCCCGGGCTTCCCTGGTGGCGCAGTGGTTGAGAGTCTGCCTGCTGATGCAGGGGACACGGGTTCGTGCCCCAGTCTGGGAAGATCCCACATGCCGCGGAGCGGCTGGGCCCGTAAGCCATGGCTGCTGAGCCTGTGCTCCGCAACGGGAGAGGCTACAACAGTGAGAGGCCCGCGTACCGCAAAAAAAGAAAAGAAAAAAAAAAAAAGGTTAAAAAAAAAGAACTTCCCTCCCCTCACCTCCTCTGCTGACATATCTGGAAGCAACTTTTAACTCCCAACTCTACTTATCATCATCATGCTAGGTTGATAAAGGGGAAGAAATATTGTTGAAAAAAGAAGAAAAAGGGGGACTTCCCTGGTGGTCCAGTGGTAAAGAATCCACCTTTCAAAGCAGGGGACGTGGGTTTGATCTCTGGTTGGGGAACTAAGATCCCACATGCTGTGGGGCAGCTAAGCCCGCACGCCTCAACTAGAGAGCCTGCGTGCCGCAACTAAGACCCGACGCAGCCAAAAATAATAATAATAAAAAAACCCAAGATAATCGTTAGAAAAAAAAAGAAGAAAAAGAAACACCTCCTGTTTTGGGACTGTACCTACATTTTCTCTGCCCTCATATATAACTAGTTATTTCTTGTTTGTTACTTACAAAACCTCCTCAGACCCCACTGCACCCTCTCCTGCAGTTCCCTCTGCCTGGCCTCCTTCAGGTGGCAAGATGTCCTTTATACCTAGTTTTGTGCAAAAGAAAGATAGTTCCATTCTGCGATGTTTCTGGCCCTTGCAGACAAGGAATGACTGTTCTCTATTTGTGACATTGTTTTTCTTACTTCAGGAGTCTCAAACTCAACCATCTACAGGGGCCGGGCATGGATGACGAAGGGCACAAGGGCAGGGGGTGTGGGAAGTGTGCTGAGACAGGCAGCTCGTGCACCGTCTAAAGGGGGGGCTCTGAGTCCTGCCCAGCAAGCCAAGTGCTCAGCCCCTTCTGCTAAACACCTTGGCCCTCCCGCTGCTGGTACAGGGCCTGGGGTGTTGGAGGGTCCAGTGGAGACAGAAAGAGGACTTCGTTTCTTTTATAGTTTACTCCCTTAAATTGACCCAGAAGTAAACAAGAAAGCAAAACAATGGAAATCTCAGAAGGCTGCTGATTTTTCAGTGGCAGGAAAAGAGGTGTAGGGGTACGTGTGTATGTGTGTGTGAGAGAGAGAGACAGACACAGAAAAAGAGAGGAGAGGAGGAAGAAAAGAGAGGGGGCGGGAGGGGGGGGAAGGAAGTGAGACAGTAGGGAGGGGAGAGGGAAAGGGAGGCGGTCAGAGACTAGAAACACAGAAACTACACAGTTCAGTGTCCCCGTAAGCGGAGGGAAGTAAGAAATCCTATCTGAAAGCAGCAGCAAGGGAACAGAGGAGGGAAAGAGAGGCTGGGGACAGATGGGGGAAAGCAGATGGAGCCAGTGCAGGGGATGCTGAACCAGGCTCAACCCACCCTCTGGCTCTCTCATCAGCACCTCTGCCCCTTGTCCTAACCCTGCTGGAGCCAAGGGTCCAGGCAAAGAAGTCATCTCCTGTGGCTCAGGAATATCAACCAGCCCCCTCAGGAGGCGAGGGCGGGGCGTGCCAACCCTTGGGTCCCTGTGGGGACACTCTGATCCCTGCCTGAACAAAAGGGACATGGCCTGGAACACACAGCACGAGTGAGCCAAGACTACTGGAACTTTAGGGCCTTAGGTGCAGAAGGACCTTAAGGAGACTGTCCTGTTGGCAGACTGGCCTTGGGGGGAGCCACTCACTAAGGACAGCTGGGCAATGGCAGCACAGTGGTCCCCAGTGGGGACACAATAGGGACGGGCATCGCTCCACGGAAACATGGCCTGAAATGACTGATAACTAAGTCCTATGGTTTTCTACTGGTGCTGCCATCACACAGCCAGCACTGAGCAAAGAGGGCAGTGTGGGTTGAGCTCAGCTCCCCTCACTGACGAGCTGGGCAAACGCTGCCCTCCCAGGAGTCACACTCAGCACTCACCCGAGGGACTCAGAAAGTGGCACTAAGACTTAAACTCTCTCTCTCACCAACAGTCTCTGAACCGAAATAATCAAAGGTTCAGAACTACAAAGGCAGTGAAAGATCATCGAAAATACATTTTTTTATTGGGCTCTGACTTGAAACAATATAAACATGCTTTTAAATATACTTTTAATTCTATATTACTCAGCAATTGAAAAGAATGAAATAATGCCATTTGCAGCAACATGGATGGACCTAGAAGTTATCATACTAAGTGAGATAAGTCGGACAGAGAAAGACAAATACCGTATGATATCATTTATATGTGAAATCTAAAATACAACACAAACGAACCTTTCTACGAAGCAGAAATAGACTCACAGACATAGAGAACAGACTGGTGGTTGCCAAGGGGGAGGCTGGATGGGGGAGGGAAGGACTGGGAGTTTGGGGTGAGCAGATGCAAACTATTATACATAGGATGGATAAACCACAAGGTCCTACTGTATAGCACAGGGCACTATATTCAATATCCTGTGAGAAACTATAAGAGAAAAGAATATGAAAAAGAATATATATATTATGCATAACTGAGTCACTGCTGTACAGCAGAAATTAACACAACATTGTAAATCAGCTATACGTCAATAAAATTAATAATATATATGCTTTTAATTCTAAAATATTGGCTGACACTTAAAAGAGCGTAATACTGAACGTTCATTTCAGAAATTTTAAAAAACTTGAAGAAATTTCATTTCAGGCTTAAATGGGAGTTTTAATACGTGTATTGAAATTGATAAGACATTTGAATACTTGCAGTGATCTGGAGTCATATATGATAAGCTGTTCCAAGGTGAAATTGAATAATGAATCATTTAATACATATTTGAAAAGTTTTAAGTTCATAATAAGAAAAGGTCTATTCTAATTTAAAGTATTAACTCATATCTTCACCCCAATGTTTAATAAAAACTTAGAAAGAATGTTTTCCTTAATTATTCTCTACTTCGCATCTTTCCTCCAACTCTAATGAATCCGGTACACAGCTGAAGGATAAGATCTTTGGGAACTTTCAGATCCATTTCACAGTTGAAGGCAAACACACATGATCAACTATTCAAGTTTTCTTCGCCATTTTAAATATAGCAACGTCTCTGTTGGTGAAAACGCTTCCCCGCATCACACTTCTTGATCATAAGCTTCACCCTCGTAACTAGCGATGATAACCTAGAAAACCCCTTCTAGACTGACTAATAGGTTGTTTGGTTCATTTGCTCAATAATTCATTTATTCACCAAATATTTATGGAGTACCTGCTATGTCCTGGACACAATGCCACGGGCTGGAAATTAAAAAATGATTAAGACAGAGTCTGTGATTTCAAGGAGGAGGTGCCAATCAAACAAGGGAAGGATACAGATGCTTAAAAAGATCTGCCAATGCGGGTGAGAGGGGGTCCAAGACAGTTGAGGGAGGGTGGGTGGGAAAACAAGGGAGGGTTCCACCAGTGCAGTCTATCCTCAGCTGAACAGCATGCATTACTCCCTTGCACAAAATGCCAGACAGTTTCCTTCCCTTTGGCAAAGGGTCTGAGGTACAGGTAATTTTGGGGATTTGACCAAAAGGCTTTATGTCATTTCCAAATGTTTCCTGGGAGTAGGTCCTCCCTCCCCCTTTGAAAAACACAGCTCTGCCCTGTTCTTTCTAGTTGAGAGAAAACTTAAGTCTAGGCTGGGGTTGAGGTCAAAAGTTTTAAGAATAGGGAACAAAATGTTCACTCTAGGGCTTCCCTGGTGGCACAGTGGTTGAGAGTCCGCCTGCCGATGCAGGGGACACGGGTTTGTGCCCTGGTCCAGGAGGATCCCACATGCCGCGGAGCGGCTGGGCCCGTGAGCCATGGCCACTGAGCCTGCGCGTCCGGAGCCTGTGCTCCACAATGGGAGAGGCTACAACAGTGAGAGGCCCGTGTACCGCAAAAAAAATAAATGTTCATTGTAACGATTGTATAATATCATGCTATTTAACTACTTGTAACATTAGAAAGCAATTTTTTTGTTGTTTCCATTTTATATCTATTAACGTTTTCTAGAATAGACATGCATAGAGCTTATATGACCTTTTCTTTTTTTTTGGTTTCTTATTTACTTCTAAAAGCCTTCGATGACATTAATTTTCAATGACAATTTTCAAAATTAATTTTTTTCAGTGACATTAATTTTGAAGGTGTACAGGCTTCAGATATAAGGTGCTTCCCCCTAAGTTTCATTTGTGAAAAAGGATTCTGACAATTTTGGACTTTGAAACCTGTACACCTGGATGTTTACACACAATTAAAAATTAATAGATGACACCAAAAGCATAGCAAACAATGACAAAAAATAGATCAACTGAACTTCATTAAAATTAAAAACTTTAATTTTAAAAGTACATCAAAGGACACTATCAAGAGAGTGAAATGACAACCCACAGAATGGGAGAAATATACGTATCATATATCTGATAAGAGTTTACCATCCAGAATACATAAGGAACTCCTACAACTCAGGAACAAAAGACAAACAACCTAATTAAAAATGGGCAAAGGACTTGAATGGATATTTCTCCAAAGAAGATATACAAATGGCCAAAAAGTCTATGAAAAGATGCACAACCTCCGCAGTCATTAGGGAAGTGTACATCACAACCACACTGACAGTACTTCACACCTACTATGAGATAAGTCAGGCAGAGAAAGACAAATACTGGATGATATCACTTATATGTGGAATCTAAAGGAGCCAAGTTGAGCAAACAGAGAATAGAATGGTGGCTGCCGGGGGATGGGGGAAGAGGAGGGATGTTGCTTCAGGGGACAAAGTTGCAACCAGTAGACAAGTAAGTCCTGGAGATCTAATGTACCGTACAGTGAATACAGACAGCAATACCATATTATAATAAACAAACTGGCCAAAAGACAAGATCTTAGTTATTCCCACCCAGAAAAAGAAATGATAATTATGTAATGCGACAGAGGTGCTAACTACTGCTGCAATGGCAATCATATTACATATAAATGTGTCAAATAACATGTTGTATACCTTAAATTTACACAATGTTATACGACAAATAGATTTCAAGAAAAACAAACCAAAGACCCCCCCAATACTTCATACCCACTAGTATAGCTATTAAAAAAAGCAAAAAACAAAACCAAAAACCCAGAAAACGAGTGTCAGCAAGGATGTGGTGAAATTGGAACTCTTGTACACTGAGGGTGGGAATGTAAAATTGTGCAACTGCTGAGGAAAACAGTTCAGTGGTTCCTCAAAAGTTACATGTAGAATAACCATATGCCCCAGCAATTCCACTGCTAGGTGTATACCCAAAAGCAATGAAATCAGGACTCAAACAGATAATCATATGCAAATGTTTACAGCAGCATTAACCGTGATACCCAAAGGCAGGAACGACCCATGTATCCGTGAATGGATAAACAAAATGTGATCAATTCTCTTTATTTGGTAAAAATAAGTATGGTAATTATAGTCCATAAAGTTGTAGTAGACACTGATCATAATATTTTCATCAGTTGATGTATACATAATCTTGTTTTATGTGTATTTCTGTTCAAAGACACCTTATTAACATATATTATTGATTCATTAACATTGAACTCACAGCCAACAGCACTGTCACTCATGCCTGAAAGAAGCTTAGGTATAACACCTATATTTTTTCCCTAAGGCACATCAAAGCCTTCTTGCACTTAGGAACACTAGACAGCGCTCTGTCACTCTGCTTGTGGGTCATTTTAAACAGTGAAATCACCAGCCAAAAGCACAACAATGCAAAAAACATGGCACTAAATAGACCATGGAAAAGACGCTTGTTTACACTATGAGAGCTGAAACAAGAAGGCAGAGTCTCAGCTGAAATGTACATGCTGTGTACCTCAAACTTACGGCCTCTCTGTGCTGCAAATACTGACTTTGGGGTTACAAATAAATGTGCCAGAAGGTCAACGCACAACTACAGAATCTGCAAACAATGAGGCCAATTCTATACATACGTACGATGGAATATTATTCAGCCATGAAATGAAATTCTGATACATGCTACAATAAAGATGAACCTTGAAAACATTATGCTAAGTGAAATAAGTCAGACAAAAAATGGACACATATTATATGGTTCCATTTATATGAAATATCTAGAATAGGCAAATTCAAAGACCAGAGTTTATCAGGGCTTTGGGGGAAAGGAGGATGTCGAGTTACTGCTTAACTGGTCCAGAGTTTCTGCTTGGGATGATGAAAAAAGTACTGGAGATGGACAGTGATGATGGTGGTGCAACAATGTCAGTGCAATTAATGCTACTGACTGTGCACTAAAAATGGTTAAAGTGGAAAATTTTATATTATACGTATTTTATTACGAAGAATCAACAGATTCACTGAATAAGGTTAAATGAATCTTCTATTAAAACAAAATCTAAAGGAGACACTCCGGATGGCACCAATAGAGATTCGTATTTACCCACGTGTCCTCTTAAAACAAAGAACCTCCTTAATATGCTTTCTTTCTTTTTTTTTTTTTGGCCACACTGAGCAGCTTGCAGGATCTCTCAGTTCCCTGACCAGGGGTCGAACCCAGGCCCCCGGCAGTGGAAGTGCAGAGTCCTAACCACTGGACCACCAGGGAATCCAAATATGTTTTCCTTTCGGTTTACAGACCATTTTTAAAAACAGTCTTACTATTTAATAATACCAGCTGATTATTCAGGAAAACAAGTAAATTAAAATGTGCCTGTCAGTTGTTTGGCCTCACTTCATGCTTCTGAAGCATGAAAATTTATGCACTAGTAGAATTATTTGTTCTGACTAATGGCCCAAAGAACGGTCACCCCAAGAACCAACAACTGATGCTCCTAATTTATCTTGGACTAAAACTGCCTCCCAGGTCCACCATATTTGGATGAAGTGATACTCTCAGGGCAACTACTACCGGTACAATTTAGGTATCTTGGCACTACATGTCCACTTTGAATCTTTCACGTCCCTTTTCTCTCTTTTATCACCAATCCATTTCTCATCTGCTTCCTTCCCTATTGAAAAACCCCTATTTTCATATCTTGAGAGACAGCCATCTGTTAGAATATGGCTGTGGTTACTATCATCATTCAAATGTTCCTTTTTAATTTATCTGTTTCTTGACCCAACAATTACAAAGAAGCATGGCTGGATGTAAACATGCACGAAATGTGCTAATGTAGAATGCAAACAATATTAAAATGTAAACTTCACATAGGGAGGAATTCACGGCCAAAGAAAAATCTAGTACTATTCTTTCAATCTTTTTAAAATGCATCATAAACCTAAAAATGTTTCACTACAGAATAACAGTTTGGCTTCTCTTATGATCACAAAGAAGGGTAATTATGATTGTCATGAAAACACACTGAGCAGATGTATACTATTAACAAAAGAATCATTATATGACTGTGCTCAAAAACTGGCATGTTATACATTCACATTTCCTAGAAATCAGACAGTCTTCCCAACTGGAGTAGATACCAGAAGAGATTGTTTTCTATTAATTGTGGCTTGTACCAATCAAGTTTTGGGAGCCAACTGGATCATCATTCTTTGGGACAATTCCCACATACTATCATGTGAGATCTATATACACTGATCTATATATACTCAGACACGTGCATTATAATTTTGTAAAAAAGTCATTTTTAAGTTCTCAAATGATAGCTTTTAAACTCTTAAAAAACGTTATCAGTGGATTCTTTCACAAAGGTACATCTGTTTAGAAATCATAAAAGAGCGTAGCGAATAACTCTTCGGTTTATTTTATGAAGGCTAATTAATAGGTACTTACTCATTAAAGACTAGGTCTGGTGCAAAATAGAGAAATTGGCTGTTCGTATGTTTGTACGATCTCCAGCTCAAGGCAAATGATGACAGACACATCCAAGAATACTGGATGAGGGTAATTTGGTCCTCGAGAGGCAGGTTTTTAAATCCTGAAGAAGAGAACAATTCATCACAAAAATACACTTAGCATTTAAGAACATTCCAGGAAGAAGCTTCGTAAGTCAACCCCAAACTGCCCCCTTACTCTCATTGACTCAAATCAATTCCACAGTTATTTACAGAGCACCTATCGTGGACCTGGTCCTGTTCAACATTTCATGTTAAATTCACCTTAAATTGTCAATGAGGGTAAACTGCCAAGGCAAAAAAAAACTAAGACGTTCTGGGAGTTTCATTGTGGACAGTGGTCTACAATCCTTAGTTAGACTGAAAGAATTTGTGTTCACCTGTACCACTTGCTTCATCCTACTCACAATGAATAACTTCAAAATAAAAGATAACTTAATGACATCAACTCTTGCATATCTGCAATACTGGTGGAAGATTTTACTTTACATGAGTTTGCAGTGATTGAAAAAGTCTTATTCCTAGCTTCCCCTAGGCTGGGATAATGCCAGACTTCAACAGACTTCTGAGGCAGAATAAGCATCCTTGATGCTGTCCTGCCTTACCCACAGTCTTCCTTTCTGGGCCTCAGGCCCTTCTTTTGTTTCTTTTCTCACCCTCTGTACTCCCAGGGGCACCAGGGTATTCTTCTGTTTGTATATAGTTTCACCTGGGCAAGCTCCCCTTCAAAGAGTCAGTCATCAGAGCTTTCCCCAGACTTTTGTCTTACGGCTGCTGGTTGACAACAGGGCATCTAAGAAACTGCTTTGGATTAATGAACTGGGACAATGTGATCACAATTCTGAGCAATGTTTCTGTAGATTAATAGAAGCCTTATTAATAAAATGCTACAGCATAAAACAGACTAAAGTAGGAATTTCAAGGACAAATTAAAGGGTTATGGAGGTAAGATATTTTCAGAAAGACTCTTTCAGAGGCCCCTACAGCCTACCTGAGAGGTCTTTTTTTTTAAATTAATTTTTATTGGAGTATCGTTGATTTATAATGTTGTGTTGGTTTCTGCTGTACAGCAAAGTGAATCAGTTATACATATACATATATCCACTCTTTTTTATTTTACTTTTTTTCGTCGGTACGCAGGCCTCTCACTGCTGTGGCCTCTCCCGTTGCGGAGCACAGGCTCCGGATGCGCAGGCTCAGCGGCCATGGCTCACGGGCCCAGCCGCTCCACGGCATGTGGGATCTTCCCGGACCGGGGCACGAACCCGTGTCCCCTGCATCGGCAGGCAGACTCTCAACCACTGTGCCACCAGGGAGGCCCTCCACTCTTTTTAGATTATTTTCCCATATAGGCCATTATAGAGTATTGAGTAGCGTTCCCTGTGCTATACAGCAGGTCCTTATTAGTTATCTAATTTATATATAGTAGTGTATATATGTCTTGATTTACCTGGTCTAGGGCTTAGAGTAGCCCTGGCTACAAGCTGCTAATAATGGGCTCAATTCTTGCTTTGGCAACTAGAATGTGTTTTGCCTTATTAATATTTCTGGAATGAAACTTTCCATTTCAATCCTCAACATAAGAAATGGGTATGTTCTATTAACAGACCAATAGAACAATGTTCTATTGTTCTATTAACAATAGAACCCTTAACTCTAACTTCTCAAGAGAAATGAGCATATTCACCAGATTTTTCCTCTACACACTTGATTCATTTGACAACCAGTAAAAAACTGGCTGTCGGGATCGAACAGAAAGCAAACTCAATCGCACTGTTGCATACGGTACGCTCTGTTGCCCTGACGTGCCTAGCTCAGGACGCAGACCCTGAAACGCGAGGCCATCCTACCTGGAATTACCTTCGCCCACTTCACGACTTGGATCATCTGTTTGCCTGCTAAGCGGTTTAGGGTGGAGAGCAGATTTTCGGCTGTATCTGGTTTGGAGTTGTCATAGCCTGCATACACAATCTCGGGTTCGATGGTTTCAAGGACCATGGAAGGGGAAGGTGTGAGCGCTCGGGAAATTGTGGAGAGTTGAGGAACCAGCGCTGAGTTGACGGACGGCTCTTGCGCAGGAGCGATGTACGTAGTTCCTTCCTCTGGGCTCTGTGGGGGGGGAGGTGGAGGCTGCTGTGACTGTTCCTCGTGAATCCCTTTTAACTTCCCCAACTTCTTGGACTTTCGAGCTGTAAAAAAAAAAAAAAATTATAAACAGGGCAAATTAAGATTATGTTTGGCATGATAAATACCATCTAAAGCACAACACTTTTGTATGTTATATACAAATGTTAAGAGTAAATCTTAAGAGTTTGCGTTACAAGAAAAAAAACTTCTATTTCTTTCATTTTGTATCCATATGAGATGCCGAACGTTCACTAATCTGATTGGGATAATCATTTCATATCGTATGTAAGTCAAATCATTATGCTGTACACTTTAATACAGTGCTGTAGGTCAATTATTATCTCAGGAAAACTGGGATTAAATAAATAAATCAGTAAGTGGCACCACACAAAAAGAAGGAATTAAAAAAAGATTATGTTTGGCATACCTTACATGAGGTAAATTGCAAGCAAATATTGACTTATATTGATTAAAGCGTACTTTTCCTCTAAGGATGTCTTGTTATACTAGTAGGAACAGCCCCTTTTCAATATTTTTCTGATACCAGACCCTGTCCTAAATGCTTTTTATAAATGAACCACTTTAACAATTTTATGACTAGGTACTATTACGATTCTCATTCTATAAAGAGGAAGCAGACCAGAAGGGTCAAGAAATCTGTCCAAGACTACACAGCTAGTATATGTAAAATAGAGTTAAGAGCTCAGAGGAAGGATAAATTATTTCAGATGCTAATAAGTTACATATGCCTCAACTAAATCTTATGTAAGCCAATAATTCCCACCTATTACGCACCAAAGAATTGGCAACAAGGGCTAGACTCGCCCGATTGAGCTTATTATCTTAGTGCTGTCTCTGTTCCCTCTAATTAGCTTTCTCTGGCCCTTTACTTATTCCTCTTTGGTGCTTCTCTACCACTTACTCTTCCTGCTGTGGTCCATGTGCAACCACTTGCTTACTCAGAGTAGTTATTTTGTGCAGATGCTGTTAGACCCACCGATGTCCCCGGCTATACTGTGAACTGCTGAGGCATAAAGAGTGGGTGTTCCTCTTCTTTTACAGCCCGCATGGCGCACCTTGGTAAATGCTATGCCTACACAAAGTGACTTACCGATTTCCACTGAATGAATGCGAGCTAATCAACCCCAAAGAAAGGCAACAGAAGGGAAGAAATGAAATATCGGGATGATTCCAAATTGGGGCACTAACCAGTAAACGTACAGGAATTGATGCTATTAAAAAATTCAGATGCTATTAAAAAAAATACCATTACACAATCCTTAAAAATTTCTCCTACTCTATATTTTTACTATAAATAAACATTTCACATGTCACATAGCCTATAACTAAAAGATATCACAAAACGGTACAAGAATACCACTTTAGAATTTTAGTAGAATGTATTACAAGTGACCATATTCTGATTTACCCAGAACAGTCCTGGTTTATGCTTGTTTCCCAGCATGCTTATTAGTGAGTGCCCTGTTTACTCCTAAAAGTACCACATTCTGGACAATAAATAGTGTGTTCATCATAAAACCAAAGAATCAGTATTAACTTTAATAGCAACTGCTTTTAAACAAATTTTATTGAAGTAGAGTTGATTTACAATGTATTAATTTCTGCTGTACAGCAGTGACTCAGTTATACATATATATATGTTTTTCATATTCTTTTCCATTATGGTTTATCACAGGATATTGAATATAGTTCCCTATGCTAAACAGGAGGACCTTGTTGTTTATCCATCCTATATATAATAGTCTGCATCTGCTAATCCCAAACTCCCAATCCTTCCCTCCCCTATCCCCCCTCCCCATCGGCAACCACAAGTCTGTTCTCTATGTCTGTGAGTCTGCTTCTGTTTCACAGACAGGTTCATTTGTGTCGCATTTTGGATTCTACATATAAGTGATATCATATGGTATTTGTCTTTCTCTTTCTGACTTACTTTGTTTAGTATGATAACCTCTAGGTCCATCCATGTTGCTGCAAATGGCATTATTTCATTTGTGTTTATAGCTGAGTAATATTCCATTGTATATATGTACCACATCTTTATCTATTCATCTATCGATGGACATTTAGGTTGTTTCTATGTCTTGGCTACTGTAAATAGTGTAACAGCAACTGCTTTTCATTCACATCTCTCTTGAGGGTTCTTACAATAGATACGGGGAAAGAAAGACTGGGGAGGTGGAAGGGAGAATTGGGAGGTAGATGTCAGGACTGGGGAATGGATGGCAGGTGGGTGGGGTTAATGGGGAGATGGATAGATAATGGGGAAGATGGGTGAATGAACGAATAAATGGATAAAGGATAGAGAAAGTTCAGATGTGCCAAACTGAGCTTAGAGCTATGGTAATAATTTACTTTGCAATTGTAAGGTTTTCCATTCTATTGAGGAATTTATTTTAAAATTCTTGAAGTACCAGACACCTTCAACTTAGCTCTAACATGTGTGAGAAACTTACAGGATACAAATGTAACACAGAGTAGGGCTATGCCACACCGATTAATTTGATTTTCAAAATAACCATTCATGCTTGTAAGTATGGCCATTAATATTACATTTACCACTTGCATCACAGAAACACTGATTCAGATAAAAGACAAGCCCCTATCCAACAACAGACATACCTGCCACACATTCATAAAATACTGGAATCGGGCTTAAGAGATGAACAAGATATAATTCCTATCTTTAAGAAGTTTGAAATTAGCAAAACAATTTAAAAATTTCAATTATTTCAGATCATTTCATTTCTCATGGACTGTCTCCTTCAATGAAAGAGGCAGAAAAACCTGAGTTTTAGAACTGTCTGAATGAAAAGCAGATGTATCCTATTCATGTAGTATGCTAATGGGGAGTGGTTGACAAAGTACTGCTCAGCAGTGCTGAGCATACAGAAGGGGACCAAGATGCTTCCGATGAATGAATGAGTGAACGAACCAAAGAAAAAAATAATCACTAAATGCCTCAAAAACTAGGCAAAACAGAGAAGGAGAAGAAAAGAATCAAACATGCAGATAATCCCCAATGCTGGTCAGTGGATGATTGTATCTATAAGAGTTTGAGAAGATCCTCGATAGCACAGATTAGTCATTTGGGGAATCAGATACTTGGGACTAACTGCCTCTGTGTCACATAAACTTGTCTCTAAGCCTCAACTGATTCATCCGAAAAATGAGAATGACAGTGTTTCCCTCTCCTATCTCACAGAGGACTCAACAGGTAAGAAAACTAAAAACAATGTTGAAAATTATTATTAACATCTGAAATAGCGCTTCAATGCTACTTCCATTCTTTCACATAATTTTGCAGATATTAAAACTATTCCCGTTCATTAAAATGTCCTTATCCTTTATAAGACTACATCTGATGATAACCATCATTTGATTGATGAGAAATAGACAACGGTGATATTCTCAAATTTTATTAAAAATGATATCTGCTTGCAAGTTAATTATAAAATTCATACTTGTTTTAGGCCTTTGGTCTGTAATGCTGTGTCTATTCTCATGGCTGATTTAAGGCCAATGCTATGAAATATCATGAAGAAGAATGCTTAATATTTTCCCTAGCACTGATACACAAGGCTGTGGCCTGTAGCACAACTGACTGAGCAGATTATCAATATTATGTTTAGCATTTCAGTTACATTTAATTTTATGTTGTAATTTTATGAATATATGAGGGACACTGGAATTGAGTATTTATTTATAGTTCCTTAAATAGTTCAAGAAAATAAATATCTTCAGTGTGCAGATTCTTCAGCCAAGTGTATTCATCCTGCATCTTTTTCTAAAAGAGTACAGTTACATAACAATCGTATTACCCAAAGCAGCCCTTCTAAAATGCTTGAAAATTTTATACTCTTTCTAACACACGCCGCCTTCTAAAATTAAAGCCCCTGAAAGTTGCCAATGTCTGATGTGCTCCTATAACATCACTTTCCGTGACCCTTATGGGTACTCAATAAATGTTTGTTGACACTTCATTTTCAAACTGTAATACATTTTAACAAACTATTATATATGTAAATGTAAATTATTAATAAATTAAATTAAAAGTAAATTATTAATTTACTTCTGTGTAGGAAATGTAGGCAAGTTTGACATTGTAGGATAAAATTTCTGAATTGTTATTATTCCTTTTCAAAATTTCTACTGTGTAATGATCCACCTGCAGAGTTATTACTCTGAAAATGCCACAACTAAAATAATAATAAGCTCAATTTATGGAGCACTTATGTGCCAAGCACAGTTCAAAACAATTTCTAGTGGTCTTAAGCCTTCCGAGGCTCACCATGACCCTACGATTAGGCAATGTCACTTCCATTTTACAGATGCACAGAGACAGGAAGTACTTCTTCAAGGTTGCAGGGCTGGTAAACACCAGGGCTAGTTTTTGAACTGGACCATGGCTCAGAGCCCACACTCTTAACCTCTGTGCTATGCAGTCTCTCTTTTAATCCTTTTCTCTTTATCTAATTTGTATTTTAATACTTTAAGATTAGCACCAGCTTCAAATCCAAGTGTATAATTAAGATGTGTGCTAATTACACAGGAAAATCTCTGGCCAAAGATACTTAATGAACATGTTTCCATTACCCAAAGCATCCGTGAACATAAATTAGGGGTCTTATCACTACCTACCACCTTACTAAATTAACATGGAGGTAATGGCCTTTGGGCTTGGGAACACATGTTCCCTTGTGACCCAGACACAATTCATTTCTCACCTGCCAGCCACAGTTGCAGGGTGTGTGTGTGTGTGTGTGTGTGGTGTGTATTAATATGACTGTGAATGTCTCCCAGTCCCACGTGAGCCTAGGAGAATTTCTCTTGTTCTACCTGGATGTTATAGTAACAGTATATGCTTAGCAGCTGCCCCCAGGTGCCAAGTCCTTAATTACTAGCAGCAACTTAGCAGCCACTTTCTCCTGGCACTGCCGGGGGAAAGAACGCTATAGATTCCCCATGAATTGTTCCCCCAGGAGTTGTGCAATGGGAAGGACCTGCTTCCTATCCAGAATTATAAGCTGGACAGCAAGCAGGAAGCGTCTGGTGGGACCCTATAAAAATTGTGGAAAATTCCCAGTGGGGTCTCAAGATTCAAAAAGGCCCTGAAACATGGCCCATGTTTGCTCTGTCTGCTGAGGCCGACCTGGTCTGCTACATACCCTTTGGACAAACTGCCAGTGTGGTAGAATGGCGGCCGGCTGGGAATGACAGACACCGCTTCTGCATCCCCCAGTAAAATGATGAGATGCACGGGATTCTCCTGCTACTTTCATCACTATCTTTCTCAAGTGTGTTCAAATGACAGATTCTTTAGACTTGGAGATAGGTCATTGGGACAACGTCTTTTTTTTTTTTTTTCCTATCTGGAGTAGAATAAAAGACTGATGGGGGGCTTCCCTCGTGGCGCAGTGGTTGAGAGTCTGCCTGCCGATGCAGGGGATGTGGGTTCGTGCCCCGGTCCGGGAAGATCCCACATGCCACGGAGCGGCTGGGCCCGTGAGCCAGGCCGCTGAGCCTGCGCGTCCGGAGCCTGTGCTTCGCAACGGGAGAGGCCACAATAGTGAGAGGCCCGCGTACCGCAAAAAATAAATAAATAAATAAATAAACCTTTAATTTAAAAGACTGATGGGGAGCTTTTTCAACCATAACATTTCACTGGAAAGATGTAAAGTGAGAATTCTGTCATTTTAGAAATGCTCAGTGTCATGTCTTGAAATTTTAGGTCTTGGCAGTAAATATTAGAGAGGATATATTGAGGTTATATGAAAACATGTATTTTTCTGTTCCAGGCCAAATGTAATTACTGGTTTAAACCCACAGGACAGGGCTTCCCTGCTGGCGCAGTGGTTAGGAGTCCGCCTGCCGATGCAGGGGATTGGGTTCGTGCCCCGGTCCGGGAGGATCCCACGTGCCGCGGAGCGGCTGGGCCCGTGGGCCATGGCCGCTGAGCCTGCGCGTCCGGAGCCTGTGCTCCACAACGGGAGAGGCTACAACAGTGAGAGAGGCCCGCGTACCGCAAAAAAAAAAAAACCCCACAGGACAATAAGAGCATCCACCCCATTCTCCTTCTTTCATAGACCATTTCTCTTGCCACTCTCCTCCTAATCACGCTTTCCTATTTTCCTCATCCCCTTTATCTGCACGACTTTTCCCCTTCTCCTGCCAGGGGAGGAACACACCGAGAGTTAGCGGAACAACCAAGTATTTCTGTGTCATGAGATCAAAGGAAGGAATACCACCTTCCTACAGATTTAACTGGTTTTGCAGCAAAACCTCTCTCATTTTTACTAATAGGAAAAAACATCTACGGTTCTCAAAGCCATACACACTAATAGAATTGGGGTGAGGGTCAGGGGTACATTGCTTTATGAATAAATAATTAGCCTCTCAATTGATAATAAGTGGCATTCCAATTGTTTAATAAATCTCCTTGAGTGGTTATAGAACTTGAATACTGGGTGTCTTAAAAAGTATATCTAAACATTTTCACGTTAATATACATAATTTAACAAATGAACAGGCATTATTGATTTTATTAGTATAAAAACCATGCTAAGGCAAACTGAGACCCAACCTTGGGCCACTTTAAGACATTCCACACGACAGACACACACACACATATACCCACACACGCGCGCGTTAACTGTGTGAGGTAATGCGCACGTTAACTAGCGCGATTGTGGTAATCATTACATAGGCATATTGATATCACAATACCACACTGTTCACGTTAAATATGTATCATTTTTTGTCAATCATAACCTCAATAAATCTGGGAGGAAAAAGACATTACAGATTAGTGGATCTCCACAGATTACATTTTAATGTGTGTACAGAGATAACCATAGATATCTCTATAGCTATAACAAACATAATTTTGTTGCTATTGTTATAGAATACATTTATCTACTACTTAGCAAGTAACTAATATTCACCCATTGTGTAGAAAGTGCCCTGGTTTTATGAGCAGTGCAATGCTGAATAAGATGATCTGAGCCCAGACAAGAGCTTACAACCTTGCGGAAGTTGGATCAATACATAAGAAAGCAATCAGGGTGATAAAATAGGCTATGACAAGTTTGGGGTCAGTGTTCCGGACTATGTATGTGGTGAGTGAACAATGGCAGGAAGACACTGGTTTATCTTTCTATGAGCGCCTCCACTTTCCTGTATCCCTCTGTGTTAATTCCCACTGTGCCCTGGTTTGCTTTTGGTGTGATTCAAATGACACTGAGGGCCCACGTGGAGCGGTCACTTCCCTGTGTGGGCATCCACCCAATGTTAAGCATCACTGACCCCCCCACCCCCGCCCCGAGAGGAGAGTCCCTCAGACCAGAAGCTAAATGTGAACAGAGACTCAAGGGAATCTGAGGGAGATAGAATAGGGGTCTTCTGATTTTGCAGAGAGTGACAAGGTTCTGGAAGACCATCCCCAGTGACGTATTCTGATACCTTCCCTGCTGGAGACAGGGATTCAGAAAGGGGCAAAGCCAGACGCTGCCTAGGAGACACTTCTTGGGCGAGATGGCTGATTAACATGATTGTTTTTATGGCATTTATATTTTTCTGTAATTAGATTCTTTTTTTCTCCACTAATACTTAGCAACATTTTCTCCTCCCTTTTTTTCTTTTACTGTCAGTCAGACTCAGGAACGTCTGTACACAGGAGGATGTGTCAGGGGGAGGGTTCCATCTCTGGCCAGAGTTTTAAAGGTGAGGCAGTATGTCTTCGAGGTCTGGCCAGGCTGGGATTGCGTTAAACCAAGTAAGAAACTCAAAAGAAGAGGAAACAATGTCTTGAGAAATGGTCTCTTGGTGATGGCCTCTGGGTAATGGAGAAAGTTTCCAGTGCTTTCTTCTGTTGAAACCTTTGCTGGTTTAAACGAGAGAGAATGCCACTGGACTGAGTGGCAGTGGGCTGAGTCACTGTAATTCCAGAACTCCTTGGACATCACTTCTAAAGAACCGCGGGCAGTGGTGGGGCAAGGGTAGCAGCCAGCACCCCACGGCCAGGTGGGGTGGACAGCAGGTTTACTCCACGGAACACCCCCTACCTGGGCCTTGCCACTGTTGGGCTGATATACACCTCCAGGGAGTATCAGAAGGGAGCAACAAAATGACGACCGCTCCATCCCCAAAGCTTTGGACCAAAAATGTTTATGGGGGAAAAAAAAATAAGCGAAAAAAGACAGGGATTGAGTTATACTAGAGTAGAAAGTGAGGGATATGAGAAACCAAATAGCAATTTCAAAAACTTGACAAGCCTTTTCCAAATCACAGTGAGCATCTATTTTCTGTTTCTACTGAGGTCAAGATAAGATTTAAAGGGTTTAAAGGGCAGAAGCAGGGATTTAGATGAGACATTAGGAGAAATTCCTGCAAGTTTTCTGGAATGTGTTATGGAGAGAGCCTGGAATGCATGACCACCAAGAACATGTAATATTCTTTTCTAAAAACTCGAAAGTAATAGGTAGGCAGGTTCCCTGCTTGCCTGAGTGCAATTCTGCCGCGCAGGAGGAGGACGATGAAATGAGTTATCGAGACCCGGTAGCCCTACAAGGGAAGGAAATATGACCTCCAATGTACATTCCAGCCTTCCCTGTGTCTGAGTGGAACTTCTCTGGCTCATATTTGTCTCAAAAACAGGAAGAAATCCCTTACACTTGTACGTGTGGTAAGAGATAATTTTAGAAATATTTTTCCAAAATATACTCCAAGGGCAAATACTATGATCACTGAACGCAGGCTTGGGAGAACATCCACTGCCATGGAAGAAACTCCTAAAGTTCTATATGCTCCCTTTTACCCTATCCCCAGAGTTCACATGCCCCCCCACCCTTTTTTTTTTTTTTTTCAGTTTTACCATTTAAGGTACAGAACTCAGGTCTGTACTGAAAATGGGCTCTGTGGTTTCTCCTAATCCTGAGGTTACCTAATTTTTTTTTAAGTGGGGAAAACAGTTCATAGTAAAGGCTATCATTAATTGAGAATCTGTATGTCCAGCATGATAGCATCTTTTAAAAATGTTATCCTGTTAGGGCCTCATAAGTGCCCTGTGGCTAGGTATTATTGTTAGCACCACTGTACACAGGGGTAAAGTGGTTTGTACAGGGTCACAAGGATGGTCTTCAGTTAGGAGAAAGTGAGTTTTTGTCAGGGCATAGAAAAAGAGAACAGAGAAACCCCATCACATGTGCAGAGTGCATCAAATCAGAAGGTCAAAGGGGTATGAAGAGGACCCAGAGCCCTAAAGACTTTTCTAGATTATCAGCGAGGTTGCCATTGGATCACCTCTAGTAACAAGATCAGCAGCCTTTTTTAATGGGAGACACAGAAGAACCGGTACCAATACACAGGATGCTTTCTCTCCTAATTCCCTGGGCAGGACAGTCAACCCCTGTGTAGGACAGTCAACCCCTGTGTACTCCGGGGCTGTTGCTGTAGCAGATGAGACAGTCTCTTTGCTTTTGCTCCTTGTTTTGACACCTCAACTCTGATGGCAGCAGAAATCAAAGCAGGCAGAAATCAAACCAGTCTGTACTAAAAAACAGGACTTATTGGGGGAAGAACTTACTCCTTCTGAGTAAAAATCAAGTTCTGGGCTTCCCTGATGGTGCAGTGGTTGAGAGTCCGCCTGCCGATGCCAGGGACACAGGTTCGTGCCCTGGTCTGGGAAGATCCCACGTGCCGCGGAGCGGCTGGGCCCGTGAGCCATGGCCGCTGAGCCTGCGCATCTGGAGCCTGTGCTCCTCAACGGGAGAGGCCACAACAGTGAGAGGCCCGAGTACCACCAAAAAAAAAAAAAAAAAAAAAAAAAAATCAAGTTCTATGTTCAAGAATATTGAAATGGTTAGTAGAGATGGATTAATCAATGTACGAACCCAAATGTCATCTCTTATAAGTATTAGTTCAGCTAAACTTCACGTATGATCTTATTTTATTTCTGCATCACCAATAAAGCAGAATTCTTAGGTAAAAAAAATAAGGTTCCTAAGCTCCATTGCAACTGATAGCTGAGTTCTGAGTCTGAATAAATATATTTTTTAAATCAAATGAGCATTCTTTAGAAAATACAGATAATATATTTGCTTTTGTAAATTCTTATTCTTTGGGAATAATGATGCTGTGCTCAAGATTGATATCTGTGTAAATGTAAAACAAAACACAAGCAAATAAGCAAAAAGAAGACAGAAAAGCTCCTTCTAGTTTTACAATCTACTTAAAATAAGAAAAAGAGCACTGTGATAGCTATGGCTGTCCAGCAAAAGGTCCTTCTCTCAGTTAAAAAGTTCATTCTTTAATAGCTGCAAGAGCCGCCTTCTTGGCATATGTTTGAGCAGAGAACTTATTACATGAAGTACGATCTCACTGGATATGCAAGGTAAATAGTCTCATTAAGAATATTTTATGAAGAAACATGACTGTTCTAACGAGGTCAAGCGGTGAATAAGGTATGATAAAGAGGCAAAAGGCAGTGACCTGGAAATAGATTATGGCACCCAGCTTAATTTACTGTGTCTTCCCCAGTCCTGGCGTGATTCTCCATAGGCTCAGGCCAAAAAGAGCTGGTCAGATGCTAGCGCACACGCTGGGCAGAAAACCCAGAAGAATGGTCCCGAGCAGACCTGCTCACACTGGCAAGTCAGCTAAGCAGGATCTACCTTAAGAAATATTACGTATAGAAAAATAAGAGTTTACCCAACAGAGGTATGATGAGGGTATTTACACTGGGTAACGCCATTTTCCTTTACAAAAATTTCAACCGAAGACTTCTTTCATAAGCTCTCAAAGAACATACAAAATGTAATGCATTCCTGTTTGTCTGCACATTATTTTTTACATATGTTTCAATTATCCTGTTCTTTCCTCTTAGTATTTGTTGCTACTTCACTGCAATGGTTTCCTCAGCTTGGTCCCTTTAACTGTAGCCTTACAATTGACATTACAATTTGGAAGTGTCTGAGAATTCTAAAGCAACCAAGGAATTTTCCTAAATTCAATTTCAGAAATTTTTAAATGATTAGTATTTGTGTACATAAGACATAAAAACCATGCAGTGAAATGAAAAAATATACAGATATAGAACAGTGTTATCTCCAGTACCAATTTTCTTCAAATTATTTCATCTCCCTTAGCTCAACATTCTTCCTATAAAATAATTACTTAGAGCCACATTATAATTATTCTTTCAAAAGCTTTTATTTAACAGCATTTTCTATATACAATCACCTTAATTTTAACCAAATTTTAAGTAATGCTTTACTTTATTTAGCTGAAAAGTAAACCAACGAGGTTTTAGTTGAGACTACCAATGTTGAGATTATAACTGAATGATTAAAAATGATTAAAATTGCTTCGGAAGAAAATGAACTGGTGAAGCAGAAAACCAGATGTAAAGTAATAATCCCATGAATTGATACAAGGACATTTTTCACAATTTTTCACAACTGGTATAACACAGAAAATATTCTGTATTTCTAAATACTATCACTCTAGTATTAAGAACATTTTACAAATGCAAGACAAAGCTGGCCAGCAGAATTTGAAAAATATCCTCATGTTAGAAGCTAATGCTAATATAAAAAAGAATGAGTAGAATGAGGACATGTTAATGAGTTAACAGGCTCCCACTTAAGTTGGGGGCAAAAATTAGATAGGCCTGAGGAAAAAGAAAACAAACGTCAATGTTGATAGCTTTTCTGCATTTTCAATAAATATTACTCCACATTTTATTCCACTGACATCATCAGAATGAGTTGAAATTAAGAATTAATAGTAGCCAATGGACTTGAAAAAAAAATATTTTTCTAGGCTGGGATCGCTTCAGGATTCAGGCTGAACCAAACTAAATGGCCTTTTTTGAATAAGTGATTCTCTTGCATTCGCTTCTCGTGTTTTCATTCCAGCCTCTCTTTGCACACAGGGTTCGTGCTGGAACATCTTGAGGCCCTCTGGTGATGTCTGGTGTTGGCAGGTATAGGTCACTGCTGGAGAGGAGGCCTCTCAGCTGCCTGGTGGCGAGCGGAGCCATGCCAGGGTAGGGCCGACGCCCAGGTCTGACCTCTCAGCTCTGTTGAGAAGACAAACTGCTCTTTTTTCCTTTGGTATTCTGCCACAGTGTAAATTCCAAAGCTTTTGGTGACTCTCTCAAACCTAGCTCAGCACAGCAGGCTGAACAAAAGCATCTTTAAAAGAATATGCTTTCCATTTAGGTTGCAAAGGACTCTTCAAATTTATAGCATTTAGCTGCATTAAAAAAAAAAAAAGTCCAAGGAAGAATTTAAGAAAGTTGTGAATACGATGCTGACTCGTTAAAAAGAAACTTTTAGAAGAAGGAAACATTAAATGTCCTTTTATTTTCAGTGATTCCTTATCATCTGTATTTTTCTTTCACATATGAGACTGAACCACAGACCTGGATGGAAACGAGTTGGCCCTTCTCCATCAAAGCTGGAAGATGAGCTGTCTTCGGGAGAGGATTTAAGTAGTTCAAGAAGGATGGATAACTGGGCCATTTCTGCAAGTTTTTCTTTGGGGTCGCAATTCACATTTAAGTCACTATTTTTAAAGTAACGTCACATTTACAATAAAGAGATTAAACAAAAACAGTTATTTATTTCTTCTCACATATGGTTCTCCATTTTCCTATTAAAATTCTGCTTCTGTTCCAAAGATAGGTTTCCCTTCATTTAAAACTAAGTCTGCCAGCATGCTGTGATGTCAGTGCTCCTATACGTAGCTCTGAAGAACGGACACTACCGTTGATGATGGATTTCACTGATGGCTTTGCTAGTGTTAGAAAAGCCCTGTCTGGGGTCACAGGGTGGCCCACGGCTGTCATCCCAGAGCAGATGCCTTGACCAGGAGTCAGTTCTTCACTGCTGACTTGGGTGAAGGCCAATCTCATGCTATGATTTTCAAATGGATGATGTGGTCCTAAGTCACATACCAGGTAAAACACAATTTTTATCCCCCATAATAATTTTTAACTTCCGTAATTGAAGGGGATGACACAAGCCTCTAAGCTTCCCTTTAGAGAATTTCTACCCTTTAATGGCATTTTCTTTGGGTCCCCAGTTAGAATTAGAAATTCTCTTTTAGATTCAAATCGTTTCCCTTTATAGATATGACCACAGAGAATAAAGATCAAGAGACCACGCCCAATATAATGAAACACCTTATATTAATTCTCTAACAAAGCCTTCAAGGGAAACACAGAGGATGTTAAGTTTCACCTCCAACCCCAATGAGCTAAGGTAGTTTCCTAGAGGAAACAATTCCAGCCAAGGGTCAACTCAGTCTTAGGCAGATGACAGAGGCAGGTCGGGCATCCTCCAAAAAGCAGCACCCCAAGTACAGTAGTGGAGGACAGGTAGCCTGCCACTTCTAACCTTGAGAGAGTCTAAAGAGAGATGAACAGGGAGAAGCCAAAAAGGTTTTTTCCTCTTCAGCTTCGTGGAAGAAACACACTCTGGAAATAGAATCCAGACAGGGTCACTCTGCATCCCTAATCTTAGGGCCCGATTAGTATCTCTGAATCAGGAATGTCAGCATGGGTTTCTTTTTGTGGCTGGAATTACGGGAAATGTACTTGCCCTTGACCCTGACCCATCCTTGGGGAACGGGCGGGGATGCAGAGAAAAGCTGTGATCTTCTCCTGACTCAGAAGACCATCATCAATTCAGCATTCTGATACCCAAATTGTGAACACCCTAACAGAACCTCCTAGAACCGGAAGGGGCATCACAAAACAGCAAGTTTGATCTCATTTTAAACAGAGGGAAATAAAGTTCCAGAGGGTGAAGTGGCTTGCTCGAGATTCCAGATGGTAGAGGTGGGAGACTCTCAGCTCCATCATTTCAAGTTCAGTGGCCTGTTTAGCAGTACCAGCATCAGAGCTTTCATAGGGGAAGACTTTAAAGAAACATGTGAAAACACATGTACTCAATGCGACAGTTATTCATGTTGATTTTATAGTAGGTTGGAAGGCATTTAATGAAAATTATGAGGGAAAGGCTATGACCCTCTCCCCAAGCCATCTGACAGCCACTTGAATATCTGTTTAGTGTGGCATAAGCACATGCTACCAACATGGAATTCCAGTTTTCTCTCAAAAATAGTTTCTTCAGGATTATCATGAGAAACAACCAAAGTTGGATAACAAAGTTATCCGGGACTCGTGAAGGTAAGCTGGTTAGTATACTGACAGCATACGACTGTAAGTGGTCTTATCTGTGTAGACAGACATTTATTTACGTTTTGGTAATGACATACCAGAGAATAGTCCTTGATAAATGACCCAATCATTGCAATGTATCATCCTAGTTATAAATTTCAAGAAGACATTTGAATACCTGACTATCAAAGTCCTGTGATTTGAATTCCATACATTACGACACGTAGACTATCAGACATGAATTGAAGCCTCTGAAGGCACGTACCTACAGGGGCATAAACATGCAGTTTTCCTAAGTAGCAATCAGTATGTAGAGGAATAGCTCTTACGGACCCTACAACTGCCCTCACCATTTTGCTTTCACGGAGCAAGCACACAGCATAAACTAGTACCTCCTGGGAGTCGATCTTCTGTAACATTTTGTATACATCAGTGTGGTCAAGAAATCACTTACATGGATTGTTTTCAACATTTTCAGCTGTAATAGTCCATGACCTTTTTTTTTTTTTTTTGACTAGTTCATATGCTTAAAAAAACAAATGTTTAATCTTTTACTTTCGGGGAACCACTATCAACCAGCGTCTTATGGGGAGGACATATGGTATACGACAAAAAATGGGGAAGAGACTAGAAATTTGGGGAAAAAACTCTAAGATATAAGATATACTACCCAGCTACTTGGATAACTCATAAGGACCACATATGATTATATATACTCTCAACTCTTTGTCCATAATACATTTAAATTTACTTATTTCCCAAAGTATAAATAATTACTAAAAGCTATGTCTATATTAAGGGATTAATAAAAGCAACAGGATATAATTGAGATGTTCAGCTAATAAAGGACTGAAAAAATGAAGAAAAGCACAGGGCCAGAGATTATGAAAACGAAGATTATCTCACTACTTCTCTAACTGTGGTTCAAGGATGGTCTTCCTCAGAATCACCTGGGAGCTTTTTCAAGATGCAGAATCTTGGGCCATCCCAGATCTGCCTGTCAGCATATCTACAAGTGGGGGTTGGGACTCTTCATTTTTAAAAACTCCCATGTGACTATTTTTCTGCATTTGGAAAATGAGAACTACCAACCTAAAGGTTCTGAATAAGATTATGGAATGAGGGAAAAACAGACAGAACCTGGAAAAAAGGTTCTTTAAAATAAAGATAGGAAGGAAGGATGGGAGGGAGGGAGCGAGGGAGGGATAGACCAGGATAAAAACATGGCCTATACCAGGGTTTCTCAACCTCATCACTATTGATACTTTAGGCCAGATAATTCTTTGTTGTTGGGTTCTGTCCTGTGAAAATGTAGAATATTTAGCAGCAGCCCAGGCCCTCTAATCCCTAGATGCCAGTAGCATCCTCCTACAAGCTGTGACAGCCAAAAGTATTTTCAGACTTTGCCAAATAACCCCCGCCCCCAGGGAGTAAAATTGCCCCTGATTGAAAACCACTGGTCTACACTAAGGAAACTGATAAAAACAAGAACAGTAAGCTAGGAAGATAATTAAATCCCTAAACTACATATCAATAAAAAACAGTCAAACGAGAGCTGAGATGAGAAGCATTCTAATCCATTATGCTCCACAAGTTAGTTTCCTTGTTAGCAGAAGTCATAAACTGGAAAGTGAGCTAAGGATAATTTCAAAACTTCATTTTCCTCTTTCACAACTTGGCATATTTCACACAAAAATTTGTATTTCTGATATCATGAAAAGAAATCTTAAAATCTCGCCATAGCTGTCTGCTTTCCCTCATGGAAACAAGTGGCTGAGGCTGAGATCAGGCCATCTCCTTTGGATGGAGCACTGAAGTTTTTTCCCTTTATGCTTTACAGATAGGTAAATTCCACACAAAATTCCTGATATAGGTCATTGGGGTTGTAAAAGATTAGAGTGTATCCATATAGTTAAGATTTACATTTAGTTTCGTAGAAATCCAAACTTTATGATCACTGCCACACTTTTTAACTACAGATGTAATTTATGGGGCAGATTAGTTCAAGATGGCTGAGTAGAAGGATGTGTGCTCATTCCCTCTTTTGAGAGCACCAGAATCACAACTAACTGCTGAACAATCATTGACAGGAAGACACTGGAACTCATCAAAAAAGATACCCCACATCCAAAAACAAAGGAGAAGCTGCAATGAGACGGTAGGAGGGGTGCAATCACAAATCAAATCCCATAACTGCTGGGTGGGTGACTCACAAACTGGAGAACACTTTTACCACAGAAGTCCACCCACTGGAGTGAAAATTCTGAGCCCCACGTGAGGCTTTCCAATCTGGGGGTCTGGCAATGCAAGGAGGAATTCCCAGAGAATCAGACTTCTAAGGCTGGTGGGATTTGACTGCAGGACTTTGACAGGGCTGGGGGAAACACAGATCCCACTCTTGGAGGGCACACACAAAACAGTGTGTGCATCAGGACCCAGGGGGAAGAAGCAGTGATACCACAGGAGACTGAACCAGGCCTTCCTGCTAGTGTTGGAGGGTCCCTGCAGAGGCAGGGGATGGCTGTGTCTCACCGCGGGGACAAGGACACTGGCAGCAGAAATTCTGGAAAGTACTCTTTGGCATCAGCCCTCCCAGAGTCCACCACTAGCCCCACCAAAGAGCCTGTAGCCTCCAGTGCTGGGTCGTCTCAGGCCACACAACCAGCAGGGAGGGAGCCCAGCCCCACCCATCAGCAGACAAGAGGATTAAAGTTTTGCTGAGCTCTGCTCACCAGAGCAACACCCAGCTCTACCCACCACCAGGCGCTCTCATCAGGAAGCTTGCACAAGCCTCTTAGATAGCCTCATCCACCAGGAGGCAGACAGCAGAAGCAAGAACTACAATCCTGCAGCCTGTGGGAGGAAAACCACATTCATAGAAAGATGGACAAAATGAAAAGGCACATGGTTGTGTACCAGATCAGGGAACAAGATAAAACCCTAGAAAAACAATTAAATGAAGTAGAGATAGGCAACCTTCCAGAAAAAGAATTCAGAATAATGATAGTGAACATGATCCAGGACCTTGGAAAAAGAATGGAGGCAAAGATCAAGAAGATGCAAGAAATGTTTAACAAAGAACTAGAAGAATTAAAGAACAAACAAACAGAGATGAACAATATAATAACTGAAATGAAAAATACACTAGAAGGAATCAATAGCAGAAGAACTGAGGCAGAAGAACGGATAAGTGACCTGGAAGACAGAATGGTGGAATTCACTGCTGTGGAACAGAATAAATAAAAAATAATGAAAAGAAATGAAGACAGCCCAAGAGACCTGAGGGACAACATTAAACTCACCAACATTCGCATTACATGGGTCCCAGGAGGAGAAGAGAGAAAGAAAGGACCTGACAAAATATCTGAAAAGATTATAGTTGAAAACTTCCCTAACATGGGAAAGGAAATAGTCACCCAAGTCCAGGAAGCGCAGAGTGTCCCAGGCAGGATAAACCCAAGGAGAAACACGCTAAGGCACATAGTAAGCAAACTGACAAAAATTAAAGACAAAGAAAAATTATTAAAAGCAACAAGGGAAAAACAACAAATAACATACAAGGGAACTCCCATAAGGTTAACAGCTGATTTCTTAACAGAAACCCTACAAGCCAGAAGGCAGTGGTATGATATATTTAAAGTGATGAAAGGGAAGGACCTACAACCAGGATTACTCTACGCAGCAAGGATCTCATTCAAATTCGATGGAGAAATCAAAAGCTTTACAGACAAGAAAAGCTGAGAGAATTCAGCACCACCAAACCAGCTCTACAACAAATGCTAAAGGAACTTCTATAAGTGAGAAACACAAGAAAAGAAAAGGACCTACAAAAACAAACTCAAAACAATTAAGTAAATGGTAATAGGAACATACATACTGATAATTACCTTAAATGTGAATGGATTAAATGCTCCAACCAAAAGACACAGGCTCACTGAATGGATACAAAAACAAGACCCATAAATATGCTGTCTACAAGAGACCCACGTTGGACCTAGGGACACATACAGACTGAAAGTGAGAGGATGGAAAAAGATATTCCATGCAAATGGAAATCAAAAGAAAGCTGGAGTAGCAATACTCATATCAGATAAAATAGACTTTAAAATAAAGAATGTTACAAAAGACAAGGAAGGACACTACATAATGATCAAGGGATCAATCCAAGAAGAAGACATAACAATTATAAATATATATGCACCCAACATAGGAGCACCTCAATACATAAGGCAACTGCTAACAGCTATAAAAGAGGAAATCGACAGTAACACAATAATAGTGGGGGACTTTAACACCTCACTTACACCAATGGAAAGCTCATCCTGACAGAAAATTAATAAGGAAACACAAGCTTTAAATGACACAATAGAGCAGATAGATTAAATTGATGTTTATAGGACACTCCACCTGAAAACAACAGATTACACTTTCTTCTCAAGTAATATTCTCCAGAATAGATCACATCTTGGGTCACAAATCAAGGCTTAGGAAATTTAAGAATACTGAAATCGTATGAAGCATCTTTTCCGACCACAACGCTATGATTTTAGAAATCAATTAAGGGAAAAAAACCATAAAAATCACAAACACATGGAGGCTAAACAATACATTACTAAATAACCAAGAGATCACTGAAGAAATCAAGAGGAAATCAAAAAATACCTAGAGACAAATGACAACGAAAACATGACGATCCAAAACCTAGGGAATGCAGCAAAAGCAATTATAAGAGGGAAGTTTATAGCAATACCATGCTACCTCAAGAAACAAGAAAAATTGCAAATAAACCATCTAAACTTACACCTAAAGGAAACTAGAGAAGGAAGAACAAGCAAAACCCAAAGTTAGTAGAAGGAAAGAAATGATAAAAATCAGAGCAGAAATAAATGAAATAGATACAAACAAACCAATAGCAAAGATCAATAAAACTAAAAGCTGGCTCTTTGAGAAGATAAACAAAACTGATAAACCTTTAGCCAGACTCATCAAGAAAAGGAGGGAGAGGACTCAAATCAATAGAATTAGATATGAAAAAGGAGAAGTAACAACTGACACTGCAGAAATACAAAGGATCATGAGAGATTACTACAAGCAACTCTATGCCAATAAAATGGACAACCTGGAAGAAATGTACTAATTCTTAGAAAGGTATAAGGTTCCAAAAATAAACCAGGAAGAAACAGAAAAGATGGACAGACCAATCACAAGTAATGAAATTGAAACTGTGATTAAAAATCTTCCAACAAACAAAAGTCCAGGACCAGATGACTTCACAGGTGAATTCTATCAAACATTTAGAGAAGAGCTAACACCCATCCTTCTCAAACTCTTCCAAAAAATTGTGCAGGAAGGAACACTCCCAAACTCATTCTACGAGGTCACCTTCACCCTGATACCAAAACCAGAAGAAGATGCTACAAAAAAAGAAAATTACAGACCAATATCACCAATATTGATGAATATAGATGCAAAAATCCTCAACAAAATACTAGCAAACAGAATCCAACAACACATTAAAAAGATCATATACCATGATCAAGTGGGATGTATCCCAGGGATACAAGGATTCTTCAATATATGCAAATCAATCAATGTGAGACACCGTATTAACAAACTGAAGAATAAAAACCATATGATCATCGCAATAGATGCAGAAAAAGCTTTTGACAAAATTCAACACCCATTTATGATAAAAACTCTCCAGAAAGTGGGCACAGAGGCAACCTACCTCAACATAATACAGGCCATATACGACAAACCCAGAGCATACATCATTCTCAATGGTGAAAAACTGAAAGCATTTCCTCTAAGATCAGGAACAAGACAAGGATGTCCACTCTCGCCAGTATTATGCACATAGTTTTGGAAGTGCTAGCCACAGCAATCAGAGAAGAAAAAGAAATGAAATGAATACAAATTGGAAAAGAAGTAAAACTGTCACTGTTTACAGAGGACATGACACTATACACAGATAATCTTAAAGATGAGACCAGAAAACTACTAGAGCTAATTGATGAATTTGGTAAAGTGGCAGGACCCAAAATTAATGCCCAGAAATCTCTTGCATTCCTATACAATAACAATGAAAGATCAGAAATAGAAATTAAGGAAACAAGCCCAGTCACCACTGCAACAAAAAGAATAAAATACCTAGGAATAAACCTACTTAAGGAGGTAAAAGACCTGTACTCAGAAAACTATAAGACACTGATGAAAGAAATCAAAGATGACACAAACAGATGGAGAGATATACCATGTTTTTGGATTGGAAGAATCAATATAATGAAAATGACTAAACTACCCAACGCAATCTACAGATTCAATGCAATCTCTATCATATTACCAATGGCACTTTTTACAGAACTAGAACAAAAAATCTTAAAATTCGTATGGAGACACAAAAGGCCCCAAATGGCTAAAGCAATCTTGAGGGAAAAGAGTGGAGCTGGAGGAATCAGACACCCTATTTCAGACTATACTACAAAGCTACAGTAATCAAGACAATATGGTACTGGCACAAAAACAGAAATATAGATCAATGGAACAGGATAGAAAGCCCAGAGATAAACCCATGCAGCTATGGTCAGGTAATCTATGACAAAGGAGACAAGGATATACAATGCACAAAAGACAGTCTCTTCAATAAGTGGTGCTGGGAAAACTGGACAGCTACATGTAAAAGAATGAAATTAGAACACTCCCTAACACCATACACAAAAATTAACTCAACATGGATAAAAGACCTAAATGTAAGACAATACACTACAAAACTCTTAGAGGAAAACACAGGAAGAATGCTTTTTGACATAAATCACAGCAAGATCTTTTTTGACCCACCTCCCAGGGTAATGGAAATCAGAACAAAAATAAACAAATGGGACCTAATGAAACTTAAAAGCTTTTGCAGCGCGAAGGAAACTATAAACAAGATGAAAAGACGATCCTCAGAATGGAAGAAAATATTTGAAAACGAGTTAACGGACAAAGGATTAATCTCCAAAATATATAAACAGTTCATGCAGCTCAATATTAAAAAAACAAACAACCCAATCCAAAAATGGGCAGACGACCTAAATATACATTTGTCCAAAGAAGACATATAGATGGCCAAGAAGCACATGAAAAGCTGCTCAACATCACAAATTATTAGACAAATGCAAATCCAAACTACAATGAGGTATCACCTCACACCAGTTAGAATGGCCATCATCAGAAAATCTAGAAGCAACAAATGCTGGAGAGGTTGTGGAGAAAAGGGAACCCTCTTGCACTGTTGGTAGGAATGTAAATGGATACAGCCACTATGGAGAACAGTATGGAGCTTCCTTAAAAAACTAAAAACAGAATTACCATATGACCCAGCAATCCCAGTACTGGACATATACCCAGAAAAAACCATAATTCGAAAAGACACATGCACCCCAATGTTCACTGTAGCACTATTTACAATAGCCAGGTCATGGAAGCAACCTAAATGCCCACTGACAAATGAATGGATAAAGAAGATGTGGTACATATATACGATGGAATATTACTCAGCCATAAAAAGGAATGAAATCGGGTCATTTGTAGAGACGGGGATGGACCTAGAGACTGTCATACAGAGTGAAGCAAGCCAGAAAGAGAAAAACAAATATCGTATATTAATGCATATATGTGGAGTCTAGAAAAATGGTACAGATGAACCAGTTTGCAACGCAGAAATAGAGACACAGATGCGGAGACCACACCTATGGACACCAAGGGGGGAAGTGGGGGGGTGGAGGGCAGGATGAACTGGGAGAGTGGGATTGACAATATATACACTAATATGTACAAAATAGATAACTAATAAGAACCTGCTGTATAAAAAAATTAAATTAAATTTTTAAAAAACGTCATGATCATGGAGTCACAGAGCAACATTAAGTTCTGAAAGACGCTCATGAAAATAAAAGTGTAATTTACAAGCAACGCAGGCACAGCATGCTAGAGAGGTTCCCGCAGCCTGGTGTAATCACAGCCACGGATTTACAATGCACAAGCCATGGCCAAGTGTCCTACCACACCCAAAGGGTGTGTCCACTGACTGACAAGTATGTTATTACACTCATAAAAGAACATGAGTAACAGCTGACCGATTTCGATATTCTTATATTAAAATTCAAGCTGGGCTTTCTACAATAGGTTTCCTTACTAACCATCCATTAAGAAGAATATTTGTTCCTGGGATGAAACGCACCCCCCCAAAAATAACCTTCCTTCAGCTGTGTGCCTGGCACTGCTCCCCATGGTCAACTTCCTGCTGACACCACCTGGAGGGAAAAAGGTCCACACCCCCAAGTTTACAGCCTGTTTCTCATCTTCGGAAGTTGCACCTTTTCCCCTATACCAGGAATGGTAGCCTTGCGTCCAGTCAACTTAAGTGCAGAATTAATCATGACTACAATCTAAAGGGATTTCCAGGTATGACCTGCATAGAATGACTTCAATCATGAGTGTAGTTCCACACCGTTCAGTTATACAGGCACTCAGCTTTCTCATGAATGAAGGGCTTCTAAATCCTCCCTGGTAGCATTGTCTTTTTTTAGCTGATAGGCTTCTTCATTTCCCAGAAATGTACTGGCACAAGAAATGTACAGCCCCAGAAATGGGGCTGCAAAACTGTCTTTGTGTTTATGGCCATGAACACTGCATTGCTTATTTCCACTTCACTCAACAGGCCACTCGAACATGGATGGAGAGTTTCTGTCCATTTTGGTGAAGACAGGTTCTTCTCCCTTCTGAAATCAGCACTTCTCCCTGACTCTGACTTTGGGTTATATGTGGATTCCACTGATTTAGTTAATAATCTTTGGAATTTACTCCACTAAAGCTCCTCAACCAAAACTTCATCTTAACCTACTCTTCTTGGGTTTGCCTCACTCCTTTGTTTTCTCTACTTTCCATTCCCTGTTATCCTTGTCTTCTTTTTTTTACACTTATTTTGGAGGCTCTTCCTCCAGTTTCGTTCCTCCAGTCCTTTTACTCTAGGTCAACTCATCCTAGCTTCTCTTGACTTTGAATGTAACGCACCACTACAAACTATCTGACCAGGGCTAGAACTCCCACCTTAACAGCAAAAACAGCTGTCCCCAAATGTTATCCCCCCAATGCTTGCAACAAAAATTGTGGTTAAATAAGCATAATCAAGAAAACACTTAAAAATTCTCATCAAGGAAAGAAGAGGTATGCAAAACTTTTTATTATCATTTAAGAAGTTGCCAAATTATGCTATACAAGTCAATATGAGATCAAGACTTATATGTTTCTTGGAAACTACACCTTCCTGGTGCAGGGTTGAAAAATAATACTTGTACTAGAACTTTCTTAAAATACCATCCTTGGAATCTTTGTTACGGTTATGGGATTGGTTTTAAAATGAAGTCCATTGTGACTTTAATAACTGTATAACCAAACTTAGAGTTTTTTGCTAAATTCAGCTTAGTAATGTATGAACAAGGTTTGACTTCTTATTCATTCATTCATTCATTTATTCCATAAGCATTTATTAAGCATCTATGTGCTAAGTGCTCTGGATATCAAGGCAAAAGGATAACTCTGTTCCTAAGAAATTCAAAGACTATTTGGCAAGGGATACTTATAAACAAGTAAGTACAATAAAATCTGTGAAATGCTACAATAGAGGCTTTGGAAGCACAGAGGAGGTACTAATGAACTTGACCTAAGGAAGTCATAAAAAAGCTTTAAAGGAGAAGAAGTCTTAATAAATTATATACATAGAGAACATCTCAGAACTGTGTAAAAGACTGATCTGTGAAGGGTACAATTTATGTAGAGTTGGAGGTGATGAATTTTTTGAGGTTGGTCTGAAATGGGTAATAGGGATTTATTAGCATAGGGGAGGGATATGTAGGCCATTTAAAAACTGTGTGGACAAAGGCACAACCAGAAGGTTGTGAAGAAGTAATCAGAATGGATTTTCAAAATGGAAGGGAAGTGTCAAGGAGTAAGGAGAGATGGGGATGAGGTAGGTGAGTATGTAGAGGGCCAAAATCAGGAAGACATCCAAAAATTCCAGAGTGGTAGGCATATATCCAGGAAAGACAAAAACTCTAATTCAAAAGGATACATGCACCCCAATGTTCGTATCACTACTATTTACAATAGCCAAGACATGGAAGCAACCTAAGTGTCTATCAACAGATGAATGGGTAAAGATGTGGTATATATACACAATGGAACATTATTGTTATAAAAAGAATGAAATAATGCCATTTGCAGCAACATAGGTGGACCCACAGATTATCATACTCAGTGATAAGTATGTCAGATAGAGAAAGGCAAATATTATATGATATCACTTATATGTGGAATCTAACAAATAAGATAAACAAATGTATATGCAAAACAGAAACAGACTCACAGATATAGAAAACAAACTTCTGGTTACCAAAGGGAAAAGGGCAGAGGGAGGAATAAATCAGGAGTATAGGATTAACAGATACACACTACTATATATAAAATAGACAGCAAGGATTTACTGTATAGCACAGGGAACTATATTCAGTATCATATAATAACCTATAATGGGAAAGAATCTGAAAAAAAAATGTATAACTGAATCACTGCGCTATACACCTGAAATTAACCCAATACTGTAAATCAACTATATTTCAATAAAAATAAAAAATTCCAGGGTTTTGTTGGACACAGACTATTACATAGGTGATGGGCAAAATAATGGTCTCCTGAGGATGTTCACCTCCTAATCCCCAGAACCTGTGAATGTGTTACCTTACAGGGCAGAAGGGACTCTGCAGGCTTAACTAAATTTAGGATTTTAAGATAAAGTAATTATCCTGAACTGTTCAGGTGCTACCAATATAATCACAAGGGTCCTTGTAAGTGAAAGATGGAGGCACGATAGGCAGAGAAGAGGATGTGACAACAGAAGCAAAGTTAGAATGCATTGAATCTGGCTTTGAAGATGGAAGGGGGCTAGGAGGCAGGCAGCCTCCAGAAGCTGGAAAGGGAAAGGAAATGAATTCTCTCCTTGAGCGTCCACCAAGGAATACTGCCTGCTTACACATTGATTTTAACTCAGTGAGATCCATGTTGGACTTCTGACATCCAGAAGTGTAAGATAATAAATGTGTGCTGTTTTAAGCTCGTGTTGCTTTGTTATAGCAGCAAGAGGAAACTCATACACATAGGTACATAGGCGCCTCCTTCTTAGCCTTCCTATGTCTGGTGCAAATGAGAAGCCTTTGCTGTGCCTGAAGAAGGGAGCCTTGTCACTCAAACCACCAAGGGGGACTTGGCAGGAACTGTCCCACAGCAGTGAACCAGAAGGAAGAGTCAGGGGTGGAGAAGTCGCTGACCATGCAGAGGGCACAGCTGGGCAGGTGGCAGGACCAGTCACATAGGATGATGTCCAGAAGTGGCTCAGAACCCTACGAGGGGCTGGGGAGCAGGCAGAGGCAGAAAGGGGTGTGTGTGGGGTTGAGAGCAAACAAGCATTGTGTCCACTGCTTTAGGATGAGTCACAGGATCCCGTTTATTCTGAATTTCAAATAGCCCGAGGGGAGGCTTCAGATTTTGTTTTTTAAAGAAAATAAATCAAACACTTTGAGAAGGACTGACCCGCTGGCTATGAAAGCCTGTGTGGGAACGGGGCAGTTAGTGAGCCTTAGAGTAAATAAATCAAGTAAAGCTAGCTTCTTTAACTTCTATTTTGAATCTGTTTTCGACTCCAGAGTATTTTAGTAAAATCTTTTATATCATATTTAAAGCCTGATAAGAACTTTTCTTTAACCATAAAACAGCTGGAAAGCCAACAATAGTGTCACCACTAATATTATCTGAAAACGTTTAATGATGTGGCCCAAACCGACTCTACTGAGTAAAGATGGAGGAGTGGGTCAAGAGGTTTTACTGTGAAGAACAAACATTGTGCACCGAACAGACTCGCTTGAGGGCCTGGAAGACACCGGGCACACAGATGTTTCCTTCTAACTCACATAAGCGTGAGAGGAGACCACCATGGTGGGGCCTGGGAACTGTGAATGTGGGCGCGAGATGCAACCCCAGTTCCCTTCTCTCTGCTCCTGCCTGTCCCCAGAGGGTACAAATGTCTACACACGTCCAGGGTGTGTCCAGGGGGCACATGAGCAGAAGTGAGGTGACACTGAGGGTGGCATTTCTAAATGTGTTTCTTCTCTTGTAACAAATCACAAACCTCACCAAGGTCCCCTCTTTTCCCTCACCATTTCCTTCTCAGGATTATTCCCACCTTCTCTCTCTTATCCTCCTCTTGTTTCCCCAATACAGAATGTCAGGGTCACTGTTTCAGGACCTGTCTTCTCTGGGGATAAGGAACCTACCTTCACCTTTGAGTTCTGAACACTCTGCCCCAGAGATGTGTAGCATTTAAATGTACAGCTTATTCAATATGCTTAAAGTTTTAGTGAGGCACAAAACTAGTACAGTCAGTGGACTAAAAGCTAACATGGCCCTTTATAAGGCTATGTTAGGGCTGGCAAGAAAAATGCAAATACATTAACTTAAAATATTTTTAGGGGACTTCACCTGGTGAAGAAATATTTACCAGATGGTGGTTACTGATTCACTTGAGAAAAATAAAAATAACATTAAATAGAGAGAAAAAAAAAAAAACTAAAGGGCTTTAAAAAAAAGCAATGAAAGGTTTTTCTTATCCTAAGAAAAATGCTGCCAATGTTATAGCAAGCCCTGGAACAGTGGTTCTCTGCTCTGATGAAGTGATGTACAATGTCTAGAGTTTTATAAAATCAAGATGCTGCCATGCTCCATCCACATTTACAACATGAGAGTCTCTAGGTGCAGGGCATGGGTGAGTGTGTTTAAAACAAACACTTGAAGTGCTGGAGAGGGTGTGGAGAAAAGGGAACCCTCCTGCACTGTTGGTGGGAATGTAAATTGATACAGCCACTATGGAAAACAGTATGGAGGTTCCTCAAAAAATTAAACATAGAGTTGCCATATGATCCAGCAATCCCACTCCTGGACATATATCTGGACAAAACTCTAATTCAAAAAAATACATTTACCCCTATGTTCATGGCAGCACTATTTACAATAGCCAGGACATGGAAGCAACCTAAGTGTCCATCAACAGATGAGTGGATAAAGAAGATGTGGTGTGTGTATGTGCGTATACACACACACACACATATACATATACATACACATACACACACATACTTACATACAATGGAATATTACTCAGCCATAAAAAAGAATGAAATGCCATTTATAGCAACATGGATGGACCTACAGATTATCATACTAAGTGAAATAAGTCAGAAAAAGAAAGACAAATACCATATGATATCACTTATACGTGGAATCTAAAATACGGCACAATGGACATATATACACTACCAAATGTAGAATAGATAGCTAGTGGGAAGCAGCCGCATAGCACAGGGAGATCAGCTCAGTGCTTTGTGTCCACCTAGAGGGGTGGGATAGGGAGGGTGGGAGGGAGGGAGACACAAGAGGGAAGAGATATAGGGACATATGTATATGTATAACTGATTCACTTTGTTATAAAGCAGAAACTAACACACCACTGTAAAGCAATTATACTCCAATAAAGATGTTAAAAATAAATAAAAAGAAAAAATAAAATTTAAAAATATGGCACAAATGAACTTATCCATGAAACATAAACAGACTCACAGACATAGAGAACAGACTTGTGGTTGCCAAGGCAGGGTGGGGTGGAGTTGGGGAGGGATGGATTGGGAGCTTGGAATTAGCAGATGTAAACTATTATACATAGGATGGATAAACAAGGTCCTACTGTACAGCACGGGGGACTATATTCAACATCCTGTGATAAACCATAATGGAAAAGAATATGAAAAATAATGTATACGTAACTGAATCACTTTGCTATATACCAGAAACTCACACAACACTGTAAATCAACTATACTTCAATGAAAAAAATTTTTTAAATAAAAATGGAACAAAGACTTGACAGATGAGTTAGAGAGGCAGCAAGAACTGAGAACAATCGCCCCACTGGATTGCTGATCACACAGTCCTCCCCATTCCCATCATTCATCATTCTTACGTGGTGTAACCTTTAGAATTTGGCTTAAAATTTCTAATCTGACTCAACTTTACCTAAAAATATGAGTATTTACAGAATGGAAAAGTGTTTTTGCTCTATGGGATTTAAGTTTTTGCTTTAAAAAAATGTAGGGCTTCCCTGGTGGCGCAGTGGTTGAGAGTCCGCCTGCCGATGCAGGAGACACGGGTTCGTGCCCCGCTCCGGGAAGATCCCACATGCCGCGGAGCAGCTGAACCTGCGTGTCCGGAGCCTGTGCTCCGCAACGGGAGAGGCCACAACAGTGAGAGGCCCGTGTACCCCACACACACACACACACACAAATGTAAAAACAGACCTAATTAACATATGCAAATGTTTCTAAGTAATTAACATGAAATGCCTGTCATTTATATGGCAAATGAAGATGTAACTGTCTGAATTTTCACTGGTGAATTAGTCTAATTTTAGGATGAAGAACAGCTTGGTTTGAAGATTGATAGATTAAGAAAACTATGTTGAAAGAAATCTTCGATTATTTAAAAATTTTTTAAATTGTTCATAAAGGTGTCTCTCAGTTTCTCTGGTGATGCTGAAGTGAGTTCTGAAGAGTTTCCAGGGGAGACAGCAACGTGCTGGGGCAGGTCAGAAACTGAAGGGAGATGTCAGCAGGTCGGCTGCTAGCAAGTGGCCCCGTGAATCCCAGCCTGTCTTCACAGACATTTCTTAGTATCTGTTACAACAGCTACAAGAGAGACAGACAAGGCATGCATTCTGAAGGGACCAACCAGAGCTGCCTCAGCCATCCTCAGGCTAGAAACAATTTAAAAGTCTCTAAGGTGGCCAGAAAGCTTTAAAGTTGTATTCAATTTTTTGGTAAGAATAGGAAGGGCTGATTTTCATAGTCCGAGTTCAGAGTGCCAACATCAAATGAAGAATGCTGTTGACTGATGGATGCTGATGTCGGAATGGAGGTGGTCTGCAGGTAGGGATGAGCGTGGGTCTTCTGAAGGATTTCATGATGCAGAGCTGCTCCTTTCCAGACTATGTCCCAAGCAAGTGTCAGTGCGTGCCATAGGACCATTTGATGGGATCGATGCACAGCGAACACAACCAGGATGAACACCCCCAAATATGGAGGAATGGAGTTAGAGAATGGCATCCTGACATGCCACCATCTTGCTGCGAGAGACACAAGTCAGGAAGTTGACACTGCTCTAAAGCAAGGAGAAAGCTCTAGGGATGTGTCCCACTGTCAACACCGAGGCTACACTTAAGTACATCGTTGTAAATTTCGAATGCTTATCTGGCCCATAATAAATGTCTTCTTTCTTAGAGATCAGCCCTTTGAAAACAAGGCCAGTGCCTGCCTTCTCCTGGCTACACTGGCAACATTGTGGGGAACACCTGGAATTTAGGAGGAGTGTGATGGATATTTGCTGAATGAAGAATCAATGGATGGATTCATCAGAGATGCACTTTTTAAATACTGTGATGATCCTCCCCTCTACAAACCAGATTAATCTTAATACAGAAAATAATTATACGGTAACAGTAACTGCTTAGTGTCATCGCTGTTTAAACATATTTTACGTTATTATGCTCTCAAAACAAATACCGTACAAAACAAAACACTTGGAGGAATACAGAACAATTACATCTTGGAGTTTCTTGTTTTCATGACCTAACTCAGCAACTGGCTTTACATTGTTGTTGACAGATCTACTTTTCAAAATAGTGAAGCAGCACATTCAGAAGAAACCATTTTTACTGGCTCTGCTAGTTCAGCTTTGAAGAGCCTCTTCATCAAAATGTAAATCATTATTTTTTAGTCAGCAAACGTCTTGACTCTTCTTCCATCTTCATTCCCCCAATTTATTACAGAGAACTTTCTTTCCTTTATTAATCACTGTAATGAGTATGCATTTTATAACTTAATAAATCAATAAAAATATTTTAAAAATCTGTTAGAATTGGGTTAGCTGTTAAAAGGTATGTTATCTGTCTCAGAAAAATCATCATCAATGATACTAAATATCATACTTATTTATTCCTGAAGATTGAAGGGCTGTTTTATTTTTTTTTATTTGATTGGAATATAGATGATTTACAATGTTGTGTTAATCTCTACTGTACAGCAAAGTTATTCAGCTATACATATATATATACTTTCTTTTTCATTTCCTTTTCCATCATGGTTTATCACAGGATATGAAGGGCTGTTTTCTAATAGACAGTTGAATGGCTTTCTGTACCTTTCAGAGGTGAGAACAGAGACTTTACTGTTACATAAAGAGGTCCCTCCCCCCTTTTTATAATCACACTATTTTACTATGAAGCGGGGAGAAGAGGATATTTATCAGAGAGCCAACAAGCAGCAGATCACTAGTCTGTAGTGTTTTCAAATGAAAGAAAAAAGACTAAGTTATATTCCTCAGTGTGCATACCTGTTAACTGAAAGTAAATGAAATCAATGATTATAACTGAGAAACCAGAGTCTGAGGTAGATGATACCTACAGAATAGGCAGGGACTTTACGTAGAGTGATGGATCAGCTCTTTCTAAGATGACTGAGTGCAGAAAACCTATGATACTTGGTTTTAAGTGGTTTGTCCTTCCTTCCATACTATCTCCACATACCTCACCCCTACTCTTCCATGAGCCCAGAGTGCACCCGCAATCCCAGTGTCTGGCATTTAGGGAGAGAGAACGATTCAGGTTTAGAGAGGTGTTCTATAAGAGAATGTCCACCTTACACATTAACAGATGGTTTAAAAAAAAAAATTAAGATTTGCTATTTTAATGCTTTTTGTGTTTTGTTCTGGTTTGTGTGTTTTCAAAGTAGCCATCTCAAAAACTCTTGAACTCCAAAATAGAGCCTTTGCAGTTCTGTTCCAAGAGGCATGAAAAGCTATTATTCTGTTTTGTCCATCAGCTTTTTAAAAATGGATACTTTTTTACTTCTAAATATATAGATAACTTAGAATGTGTGAATAAAAATCAGGCTGTTGGAAAAATTGCTATGATTTAAGAGCTGCTCCACAATTAAGAGATGACTATAATGGCTACAAGTCTGTATTGCATCTACTACACTCTGATCACTATCTACACTTACAGCTCCCTTCTGAAAAATGGGGTCACAAAAGGCTTCTTGTCACAGGCTGTCATGCTTTGTACCACAGGGACCTATAATTGGCCATGCCAGCCTGAGTAAGGTAGGGGCAGTAGAGGCAAAGCCAGCTGTTTGTCTATGTCTCAGCCCAATCAGAAGCTCTGTTCTGGATGGTGACCAGCCAATTGGCCGGGACCTTCTTTGGGGAAGTTTGAATACAAGACACTCAGGGGACAATGATGACAGAGAGAGAGAAGGCAGTAAGTAGAAACAAGTGCAGTGGGAAAAAAAAAAAAAAAAGAAAGCAACAAGGTAGGGAGGAGAGAGCATGGAAGAAAGAAGCTGACAAAAAGAGAAAAAAATCAAAAAGTTCTAGAAATTAAAAACCTATTGTGTCTTAAATGACATCCTAGTATTTCCCAAAGACAAAATGTGAAACTAGCAATATTTTTATAATAAAACCCCATCATCTGCGGTAACCCAAAAGAGTATAACAACAATATAAAGCGCCATGAACAAAACGAAAACAAAACAAAATCCCCAAGATTTTACCAGAGAGTTAGAAAAAGAATTGTGTATTACAGAAAATATCGGTGAGTGTGTGGAACTGCAGGGCTGCTGTAGACCAGTCTAAAGAGACCTGTATATCTGAGACGCTTCTTAGGAAGGACAGCTCTGATTCATGCCTATCGAGACAACAAATGCAAGATCTCAAAGGTGGAAATGTTAAGCTCCAGGCCCACTGGCCCCTTAAGTATGACTGGGATGATGACCTACCAGGACAGACTGCAAATGCAAAAGGAAATGGAAGCAGAAATGGGCATCTGTATACCCAGCAGAAGGTTTCCAGCATCCCTGGGTTTTGTATTTAAAAAGACCCAAGATAAGCAGCCTACTTGGGTAAGCTCACTGAGGCTCAAGTGCGGCCTACGAATATGTATATTCTTGGGAGGGAAGAACGTTTGCATCCAATGCCTGTATTGCTTCTGTTCTAAGACGTTATCAGTTACGAAAGAAGACACCAATTTCCTCCCCCCCCTTTTTCTTAGCTTTGATGTTTTTCTTTTTTTTTTAACTTTTATTTTATATTGGAATATAGTTGATTTACAATGTTGTATTAGTTTCAGGTGTGCAGCAAAGTGATTTAGTTATACATAAATCTATTCTTTCTCAGATTCCAATTTAATTAGAGTTTTGAAGGAAACTAATACAAATTAAACGTACATATTAGTTGCAAATTATAATCACAACAGTCAAAAATCTGAAAAGAAAGAAATTCCTTAGAGTTGAAGAAATATAGTAAATCTTGAAATGCTGCCTGCTTCGGGACTGACCCTAAACTCTCCTCCTGAAATTCTGCAAGGTAAAAATACCAGTTGTTTAATTCAAATTGTATTACTATGACAATGAATATGGCTTAACTTATAAATGAAGATTCAAAAACCATACTTTCACTGATTTATAGAAATGTGTTATTTTCCCCTCCACTTTCCTGCTCAAAAGTCCCACTTAAATTCGTATTGTCTACAAGCAAGGGGAATGGGAAGGGGGAAAGAAAAACCTAACGAATGGTATTTCTTCATAAAACTCGGTACACTTGGGCTTTCTAAACTTCTACAGACTACTGCATATCATGCCTCAGGAGACCCTTAAAGATATAAAAATTGTTTTTCTTATTGGATTTCAGATATTAAACCTCCTCTCTCACTGGCATTGATCCTGTAATTTCTCTCCCCAGACCTGTGCTGCATGTGAATTTTACAGGTGCCCGACCATACAAGCTAGTTGGAGCAAGTTGCTGGCAGGTAAAGCCAATTTTCCTCAAGTAAAAAGATCTCTCTCTGGCCTCTCCATGTTGGTCATAGTTCGGTCATTCTTTTGTCTCTGGGTCTTTTGTTTTTCACTTAACTTCTCCATTTCAGTTTTTAAAGCACTTCCCAGCAGGAGACTTACTGATGTCTCTAGGTCTTTTTTTTTTTCTTTTCTTCTCTCTCCTTTTTTCTTCCTTCCTGTTTGGCTTTCTGTATATGTCTAATTCTTTACCTCTTCTGCTCAGCAGCACGACTAATCTTGTTTCCCTTCTTTTCAGTTCAAAATTGTGAATGCTATTTGCTTTAAATTTGATTACAGAACATGTTCATTAGGATTGATAAACTAGGAAAGAGGGAAGAAAAACCTTATCCGTCACCTTCACAAACACAAACGTTTTTGGTATTCTCCCATTTCCTCCTAGTCTTCTGACTCATGCAAATCTTTTCCTATAGAGCTGTAATCATGGAATAAGGAAACTAAATCGTTTTGCATACTCATTTTTCTTTATTACTTTTGTGCAGAAAGTATTCTATGTTGTTATGAATTTTCCTAGCCATAATTTTACTGGCTGATTAATACTGCATTATGTGGATGAATTTTAATTTAAATATTTTTCTTTTTTTGGTTCCATTCTTATCAGGAATATAAGAGTATCCATTTCTTTGAATGGTTCCAGGCATTAATCTCCTGTCTCCCTACCTTTTTCACCTAGTTGCCTGCCTTCCAGTCTGCAAAAAAGCAACCATGTGAGGTCTGCTGTTGCGACTGCTTCCTGTGTCTGAAATTCTTTTCTCTTTTCATATGACACGTTCCATTCCAGGAGGAAAAGGTGGACCCGAGATGGCCACCCTTTAAAGGCTCACCTGAGTAAAAGTGATGGCTGGGATTAGGGAACACTGCAGATAGTCATGGAAGTCTACTGAAACCAGAGTTAGGACTATACTATGGTTTGTGAAATTTCCATTTTTAAAGCCACAGGAAGCAAGATTTGCATATTTTAGAGTCTTCATTAAAGGAACGTGAAAGTAGACTTTAGCATATCAGATGAAAAATGAATCAGGGGGGTGGCTTGGAAAAGAGGAAAGACAACTGTATTAGAATCTTTAGGTTGCATTTCTCAAGTTTCTGATGATAGCATCTTGGCTTCCAAGTTCCTCATCTGTGAGTGGGAGGAGTGGGAAAGAAAAACCTCTAAGATCCTCTCTATATTCTATGGCCAGAATACAGTCGAGCTAGAAACGCCCCAAAGGACTCATTCTTGATATGAGGTCCACATAGCCTTGACGCTGTGCTTTATATTTTAGGAGCAGCTCTAAAAGACACACATAGATCATCCTCTTCAGATCACTGGCAGTAAAACCAAAGTGATGAATTCCTTTGGAGGAGGCTATGCAAAGCAGTACATTCTCATGTAAATAAAACCACGCCTCTTTGAGATCTATTATTAGGGGCTATTGCAGAGTGGTGGGCCCAGCCTGGGGCCAAAGAACTGTTATTTTCCTTTTAATTTCTCTGTTGACATTCTCACATCTTCTGCTCTATTTTACTTTGCATGCGCCCTAAAGCTCAGCAGGATTTTAAAGAAAAGGGATAGCACGTGTAGGAAGAGGAAGGGAGTGGATCTAGAGAAAAGGGAAGAGGCACGTTTTATGGCTTTGGTTTCTGATAAATATAAACCTACTCATTCTTCTTCCTTCCACTTTCTAAGGGAGAGACTAGTTTGGGGACATGGTTAGGATGACATGCTAACCAGCTGACAGGATAGGAAAAAAAATATTCTAAAGTATTCTGAATTCCTGATGATTTTAAAAGGCAGATGACTAATTTTGCTCCCAGAGTCATGACCATTCACTAACAGAAAATGTCTTTCAAGTACAGGGTTGCATCTGCTGTATCCCCCAAGAAAGGTAACAGGAAAGAAGGGTGAAGAAAAAGAGACTGCAGACCTGCTTTGCTAGGAAAACAGGGGTGAGATTGGAACATGCATAAAAAGGGTTTAATTTAAATCACATATTTCATTTAAAAAATTGCTTCACATTAAAAGGTTAAACTTCATATTATCTCTTTTAATATAATAAAATTGCTTGCATTTCTTTTTGCCCAAATTGAAACGGAAAATGTGGCTTCAAAATAAATTATAAAAGAAAAATGGCAATGTATGTTACCACAGCGGGACATTTAGTAAAAGTGAATTACTTAATCCAGGAACCAGAAGTAGTTAAAGTATAACCTGAACCTAAAGAAAATGCTGCTTTTATAAATATTAATTTCTACTCTGCCCATTTTTTTTTAACATCTTTATTGGAGTACAATTGCTTTACAATGGTGTGTTAGTTTCTGCTTTATAACAAAGTGAAGCAGTTATACATATACATATATCCCCATATCTCTTCCCTCTTGCGTCTCCCTCCCTCTCACCCTCCCTATCCCACCCCTTCAGGTGGTCACAGACCACCGAGCTGATCTCCCTGTGCTATGCGGCTGCTTCCCACTAGCTATCTATTTTACATTTGGTAGTGTATATATGTCCATGCCTCTCTCTCACTTTGTCACAGCTTACCCTTCCCTCTCCCCGTGTCCTCAAGTCCATTCTCTAGTAGGTCTGCATGTTTATTCCTGTCCTGCCCCTAGGTTCTTCGTGACCATTTTTTCCCCCCTAGATTCCATATATATGTGTTAGCATACGGTATTTGTTTTTCTCTTTCTGGCTTACTTCACTCTGTATGACAGATTCTAGGTCAATCCACCTCACTACAAATAACTCAATTTCGTTTCTTTTTATGGCTGAGTAATATTCCATTGTATATATGTGCCACATCTTCTTTATCCATTCATCTGTTGATGGACACTTAGATTGCTTCCATGTCCTGGCTATTGTAAATAGAGCTGCAATGAACACTGTGGTACATGCTTCTTTTTGAATTATGGTTTTCTCAGGGTATATGCCCAGTAGTGGGATTGCTGGGTTGTATGGTAGTTCTATTTTTAGTTTTTTAAGGAACCTCCATACTGTTCCCCATAGTGGCTGTTATCAATTTACATTCCCACCAACAATGCAAGAGGGTTCCCTTTTCTCCACACCCTCTCCAGCATTTATTGTTTGTAGATTTTTTGATGATGGCCATTCTGACCGGTGTGCCTACCTGCCCATTTTTGACTCAGTTTTCAATGACCTCAAGATTCAAGGTAAGCTTTTTCTCTAGTATAATGTTTTACCGAAATCCATAAAACCTACCCTGCATACCTAGAAACCAGCAACAAAGCATGTGGATTCTGTATCATGTACTACTGTGCCAGGCCTCACTTACAGACCATCACAGACACAAGAAAGAAACCTGGTGCCACAGCTGCCATTAATAGATAATCTGAGCTATTTTTAAAATGTCAATCTATAAACAGTGGACCCGTTTCATACAGAAGAGTGATGCTGGGTGTGTGCTTTGGTGCCAGGAACAGAGATCTCAGTTCTGGCTCTGCCACTACCCGGCGCTGTGGCCTTGGGCCAGTTCTTTAACCTCTCTGGGCCTCCATGAACTCACGTTTAAAATGGACAGGTTAACAGTATGTATCACATGGTGTTATGTGATACTTAGAAGACACGACACATATATAGAGGGCTTAGCTGAATTCTCAGCACACAGAACCCTTAAAAATGCCAATTAATCATGCATTCACTCAACAAACAACTATTGAACACCTACTTGGTGCCAGGCACTGTTCTAGTTACTGGAGATAAAACAACGAACAAAGAGACCAAAATTCCTCCCCTGATGGAATGTATATTCCAGCAGAAAATATCTCACAGTTAAATAGCGCTTACAATTATTTACTCTTATTGCTAAACTAGTGGGTCTCAATGCCACCCAGGGCATACTTAGCAAAGTTTAGAAACATTTTTTTAAATTTATTTATTTTTGGCTGTGTTGGGTCTTCATTGCTGCGTGGGCTTTCTCTAGGTGCGGTGAGCAGGGGCTACTCTTTGGTGTGATGTGTGGGCGTCTCACTGTGGTGGGTTCTCTTGTTGCGGAGCATGGGCTCTAGGTGTGTGGACTTCAGTAGTTGTGGCACATGGGCTCAGTAGTTGTGGCTCACGGGCTCTAGAGCACAGGCTCAGTATTGTGGTGCATGGGCTTAGTTGCTCCACAGCATGTGGGATCTTCCCAGCCCAGGGCTCGAACCTGTGTCCCCTGCAATGGCAGGAGGACTCTTAACCACTGTGCCACCAGGGAAGCCTAGAAACATTTTTGGTTGTCACACTGGGGGAAAAGGGACAGCTACTGACATCTAATAGGTAGAGACAAGGAATGCTGATAAACATCCTACAACACACAGGACGGCCCCACAGCAAAGACCTATCTGGCCCCAAATGTCAACAGTGCAGAGGTTGAGAAACTCTGTTCTGAAGGTTATGTATGGACTCAACACAACCCTATGAGGTAGGAACTATAAGTATGGCTACTTCATTAGTATTTTATAGTAACTGATAGTAATGACATTTTATAAAGTACAGTATTTACAGTAATATTTACATAGTATATGTAAATATATAAGATTTGTAAAGCTATACAAAAATTGCAATACTTTAAAATATACCTCAGCAGTGTGTGTGTTTAAATTCAGATGGTAGATTTTACAAAACTGATTCAGAGTTCATTTTATGACCAACGGCTGTACCACTGTGCCATTTAGATTTTAAATTATTCATCTGGCCCGATCCTCGCTCACATGCTTCAGAAGGCGCTCTTTTGTGCCACATCTGCGCTGATTTGGACGTTAGAACAAGGAAGCAGTGTGGCACATCAGAACCTCCAGACCCGGGGTCCAGAGATCCAGATCTAGCTCCAGCATCTCACTGGCTGTGGCATCTTAGGGCAAGCAGCTTAACTTTTCTGGGCAACTGAGGTTCACCATCACCAACATGTGGGGCAATCGTGTCCCTCAGATCATGTGTGCAACTGCCATGGAATCTGCAGTGAGAGTTTCCACCACCCACCACACCACCAACGTGTACAGGTACTGACTTTTTTTCACTGTACCCTGACGCGTTTACTGTTCTCCACAGCCTAGGAGGTAGGCACAAGCTGAAGGAAACAGGGGCATGGAAAGGTGGTAACCTGCCTCTGAGGTTACAAGTTCAGGAATTGGCAGAACAAGGGTTCTCACCCAGGCAGCGTGGCTCCAGGGCCCGCCCTCTGGACCAGCATGGGCTGCTCTGGCTGAGTTCAAGCCACCCAGGATGCTCTCATAGGAGCAGTGCCACATGGCCACAGCTCATCCACCTCTTGATTCCCAAGAGCTGCTCTGTTCTGCATGCAGCCATGTTCCTCCCTAGTCCTGACTAGTCAGGCAGTTGGTGCTTTCATCAAAGCAAAGAGTGAAATCTCTTTGTGTTTCTTTTTCGAATTACTTTATTTCTTTTAAATAGGTAACTTGTGTACACAATACACGCATTAGTCCAATATGAAGTTCAAAGGCACAGAAGAATACACAGTGACAATTAATTTTCCTTCCTGTCCTTGTCTCCCAGCCACCCAGTCCTTTCTACTGAGACCACCACCATGACTAGTTTCTTGCATATCGTTCCAGAAATGCTCTATACAATATACATTCTTTTCTGAAAGCAGATATACAACTTGTAGTATACGAAACATACAATTTTGCAACCTGATTTTTTTCACTAAACAATATTTTGGAAATCAGTCCGTATAGAGCCCCCTTTATTCTTATTAGTGTCTGAGAGTATTCTATAATTTATTTCATCAGTTCTGAACAGATAAATATTTAATGTGTGTCTGATATTTAACAAGGCTACAATGAACATCTTATGCATATATCATTTCTTACATTGCCAGAATATACTTAGGATAAATTCTTAAAAGTGGCATTGGTGAGTCAAAGGCCTTGTGCCTTTTAACATTTTATTGAAATAGCTGAACTGCTCTCCATAGAGGTTATATCAATTTCTACTTCCACCTAAAATGCAGGAGATCAACACTGGGTTTTACTTTTATTTCTATACTCATCAAACAATATATCATAAAAATGTTTTATCTTTGCCATTTGCAAGAAATTGTATCTCATATTTTAAATTTGCATTTCTCTTATTAGGATTAGATTGAGACTCTTTTCATGTGTTTCAAGAACCAATTGTATTTCTTTTATTATTCTTTTCCCTATATTTTGTTCACATTCCTATTCTTTTCATTCTCATTTTTGTAATGAGTTGGTTTCTTTTTCTTATGGAATGAGACAAGCACAAGAAATAAACCCTTTGTCTATAAGCTGCAAGTATTTTCCCCCAGTTTTTTATTATTTGCCTTTGCAGTAATATTTGATTTGTAAGTAGTATTGATTTCCTCCAATCTTTTCTCTTATAGCTTCTGGGTTTATTTAATACTCAAAAAGTATGAAATACTCCACTTGCAGAATATAAAAATATCCATGTTTTCCTTCAGTCCTTCTGTGATAGCAGAATTTATTTTGGAGGATCATAGGAGTTTGGATTCAACTTTCTTGTTTTCCAGATGGCTTCGCAGTTGTCACAATAATTTCTATCGAATAACCTATCCTTTCCCCACTGATTTGAAATGCCAACTTTATTATATACAAAATTCTCATATTATTTGAATCTATTTCTTGACTTTCTGTTGATCTGACCCTCCATAAACAAACACACAGACCATTTTAACTACTGTAGCTCTGACATATGCTTTACTGTGTGGCAGAGCTAGTTGTCCTTATTATTTACCTTTTCCAGAATTTTGCTGGCTGTTCTTTAGGAACTTAGAATCACCAAGTGGTATTTCTGTTGGGCTTGTGTTCTATTCATAAAATAACTTAGAGAAAACTGATACCTTCAAGACGTTGAATCTCCCCACTCAGGGACGTTGTATACTTTTGTGTTTGGTTCAAGTCTTTACCTGCCCCACTCTTTTGGTGAGCTCCTGTAACATTTTTAAAGTTTTGTTTTTTTGGGTTTTTTTGCTTTTTCATATAGGTCTTCCTTTATTACATTTACTCCTAGAGTCAGGAATATATTCCTATCTGGTTAATGTTATCACTTATAGGTCTTACTTCTAAACAGACACAGTAATAAAAACTGTTAGCTATAGTTTTATGTAAAATATCATTCATTTTTGTTTTGGTTATGCACCCAGTTCTTGAAATCTTAGCAAACTCAAGAGGACCACAGCCACATAGCAGACTTGTTTTCAACTCCTTCTTCTAAGAAATATTTTTCTCCTGAAATGTTTTAGCATAAATGTAGAACTTACTCGATTTTTAGAAATCTTTGCTTCATGTTAGCTTCATCTTCAATTCTGGGAGTATAGAGCCTAGTGGTGTTATATCCATCTTAACAACTCTTACTGAACTAAAACTACAAAACTTACCTCCTAAATTCATTCCAGCTTGAAGACACTTCTGAAGTCTGCAGGCAGGGCAATTCTTCCGTCGAATCTTATCAATTATGCAATCATTTCTTCCAGCACATAAATAGTTGTGTTGCCCTGAATAAAATAATAAAGAACCGTTGTTACAATAAAGACTATTATATTAATATAAAGTACTAATATGTACAATCAGGTAATGAAACATCCTCTTTCCTGCCTTGAAATCTCTTCTTCAAAAAAGTAGAAGGGAAACATGATTTGCGAATAATATAGGTACAGAAATGGTCAGTTTAACACAGCTGAGACTTTAGGTTACAGATGATAAGCTTAATGTTTATTTCTAATAGGTTCCCATAGAAGTAAAGCTGCACTCCTCACTGTTTGAATTTCTTGGCATGCACCCTTTCAGGAGATGGTGCACATTTCATACAGCCATCACCCAGCACCAATCTAAACAAAGGCCCTGCTGCAGGGTGTTTTTTTTTTTTTTAATTTTATTGAAGTATGGTTGATTTGCAATGTTGTGTTCATTTCAGTTGTAGGGCAAAGTGATTCAGTTATACATACATATACATTCCTTTTCATATTCTTTTCCATTATGGTTTATCCCAGGATATTAAATATAGTTTCCCTGTGCGGTACAGTAGGACCTTGTTGTTTATCCAACCTATATATGATAGTTTACATCTGCTAACCCCAAACTCCCAACTGCTGTAGCTGTTTAAACTCCTCTGCCTATCCACATTTACACATGTCATTTCAACTGGAAGACTTGCAAATTATACAACTAGAAATGTAGAATGATTTCATTTTGCATGCCAAACTGGCACCAAAATAATTCAGATGAGGAATATGCTTGGGGAGGTGGCATCTACCGGCAAAATGCAAAACTGTACCCTAGCTCTATTATTCATTTATGTATTCCAATAAATATAAAATATCTACTGACCCTCCACTAGGGATCAGGCAGTATTAGACACACTGCGGAAACAGCAGTGAATAAGACAGACAAAAGTTCCTGTTCTCGTGACCCTACCGTGAGGGGGAGACAGTCAACAGACAAGGTAAGTAGGTAAAATGTACAAGTGCTGGACAGTAATAGATGCTCGGGAGAAAAATGAAGGGAAGGGCACAGGACATGGTGGAGGTGAGGAGGGTGCTGATATTTTAGAAAGAATGCAGGGCAAGCCTCGCTGGAAGGCGACTTTAAAATAAAGCTCTGAAGAAAAGGAAGGCGCTAACTATGTTGACATCTTGGGGAGAAAACAGAGTAGAGCAGAGGGAAAAGCAAATGAGGGAGGGCGGGGGTGGGGAGGAAACCTGGCATGTTTAAGGAACAGCCAAGGATGAAAGATGGAAAGAATGAGTGAACAGTAAGAGGAGACGAGGAAAAAGGGCCAACGTGACTCAGATCATGTAAGGCCTTATAGATCATGTTCAAGACTTGGAGTAGATGGGAAACCATGGGCCTAGAGGGCTTTTAGCTGAAAAGCCACTTGATGTGATTTACGTTTCACAGGATGGCTCTGGCCGCTGTATAGAAAACCGACTGCAGTGGACCGAGGACAGAAGCAGGGGGACTGGGGTAGCAGGCTGTCCCTGTAATCCAGGGGAAGATGATGGTGGGTTGGTGATGAAAAGTGGTCAGGTTCTAGAGGCATTCTGAAGGTAGAGCTGCTAGAATTTGCTGACAGATCTGAGAAAAAGGGGAGCTAAAGAGGCATGAAGATTCTTGGGTGGAACAATTAGAAAAATGGAACTGCCGTAAATTAAAATGAGGAAGACAGTAGGAGCACATGGCTTACGGCGAATTACCCTGGCTCAGTATCGGACATGCTAACTTTGAGACACTTGAGGTGTATCTAAATGGAAGTGCCTGCGGGTTGGTTAGACACACAGGTCTGGAGTTCGGGAGAGGTCTGTGCTGGAGATGTAATCAGCTTGTGGTCATTATTTTAAGCCGTGAGACTGGATGAGATCATATGGAAACTGGAAAGGGAAGAGGTCTGAGGACTGAGTCATAGGGTCATTGAAAACATGCAGAAAAGCAGAGGGTGTCTCACCGATGACTGTAAAACAGGGAACAGGCTCTAAAGCCCTCCCTTCAGCCTAGTACCATCACACTCCCTTCGTTGAGAATTACTAAGTAAATTACAGCAAATACTCAATAAAAATAATGTGTACTGCCCAATGGTATTAAAATAATTTAATCTATAGCTCATTCTCGGTAACATTATGGTAAATATTAGTAATGATGATCATAATAAAACAACAGTAATAGAATAGGGAAATCTATCAAAGTGAAGAAATGAAACTCCACCATTATAATAATCTAATGACTTTTTAAAAAATGGAAGGCTCTTAGTGAATATAAGTAGGTGTAGGTAATTACACAAAGGCAATCGATACCCACGGTAAAGACTATAACCGATTAATATAACATTTCACGTTGCTGCACAATATCTCAAGAAGTTACCACTTTAAAAATAAAACTTCAAGGCCCTATTATAGCACTATTTTATGTAAGCCTTACAACAACCCTATGACACAGGTAAGGTGATTATTATTCCTATTCTTCACAAGAAGAAACTCACGTTAGAACTGGTAAAGTAACTTCCCCAAAGGGTGGAATTGGAAGCAGAATTCAGTAAGTCTGACAATGTTGCTGGGTCTTAAGGCCACAGGCTTGTGGAAACATTAATTTGCAATATAATTTACTGGTGGTCCAACAGGATGCTGAAACTGCTCTTTGGAAACAACAAGCAAAGGAACATTCTTTGAATGAGGCATACTCTATCACCCAGTATTTGCATTGGCAACCAGCATTATGTGTCTTCCTTCTATCATGGTGTGAAATTAAATACAAAACCAAAGATTTCATCTATAATTCAAACTGAATTGAATAAAATTTAATGTCTAAAGAAACAACTAAATGTAACTTTAATTGGTTTCAATTCAACAATTATTTATTGGGAACCTACTATGTATGCAAGGCCACAAAACATTTGCATCAGGGGTTGGGGTAGTCTATGGTTCTTTCCATTTCTGGTAATCTACAATAAAATGTGACAGCCTCTTAGTTGCAGGCATACAAGAATGCATAAGAAATGGTCACTGTCTAATGCACACACTAGAAAACTTTCTTTTCTGGGTGTTCAAAAACAGACTTCTAAAAGCTGGGATTGTTTTATGAGGATTTCTCTTTAGTAAGCACCTTTAAAAAAATTCAAGTTACTGTAACAGCTGCAAAAAATTTCCTTCTAGGTACAATATATGAAATAGTATACCTGGTTTCTATCAGTCAGCGTGGTTGCAGCCACTGATTCATCTTCCACAAGCAGGATGGAGAGCTTAAGGGACAGCTGTGGGCATGTGTTACTAGTTTTCAGACAATTATCTGTCACTTATATTTTTAATTGTGTAAACATGAAAGACTTGAACTGCACCTACACAAACAGGTAATGTGTGTCCCATCCCTTAATCTATATTGAAAAACAAACAACCACCAAAAAACCGCAATGAAAACAAGAGAATGCATTTAGAAGATTTTAAAAACTTTTGATCATGTCCTTTTTTATTTTTTTTATTTTTATTTTTTTTGCGGTACGCGGGCCTCTCACTGTTGTGGCCTCTCCCATTGCGGAGCACAGGCTCCGGACGCACAGGCTCAGCGGCCATGGCTCACGGGCCCGGCCGCTCCACGGCATGTGGAATCTTCCCGGACCGGGGCACGAACCCGCGTCCCCTGCATCGGCAGGCGGACTCTCAACCACTGCGCCACCAGGGAAGCCCCATGTCTTTTTTTAAATACTGTGCTCTCCTAGTGTAAAAATAGCTAATTCAGAATAAGTCATACCCCAGGCTTTTGAGGGTAAGTAATTTTCTACTATAACATTAGTACTATATTAATAGGGCAGACAACCAGAATGCTGGGGACCAGACAGCGGAGGCTCTGAATAACAAGCTGGTGATGAGACTCCTGCTTACAGGATGTGAAGTCCAGAGCTGTATTTTAGAAACATTAATCTGAAGGTCATGTCCTAGATAGGTAGAATGGAAGTAGGGAACACTACTAACAATCTACTTGGAAGTTCTCAGAGACGGCCTCTTTGCAAGTTAATAGTTATATATTAATCAGAACATATAGCCACCGGAATAATCCTGTGGATTAAAAAAAAAAAGTCGGTGGTAAAGGAAACAAAGATTTATTTCTCATTCCACTTATATGTCCATTTGGGGAAGAATACCAGTTCTAGTAGTGGCAGAATAGCTTGAATCAGATAAGCCTCCTACAGAAAACAATTATAAACTGTCCACAAAAGGGGGGGAAAATATTTGAAGGCACTGGGGAGAAACCAAAAGAAAGGAGAGGCTGGAGGAAAACTGACTCTTGAAAAAAGAGAACCACCCTAGACATGATTCATGTTTGAACAGCTTTTTTTCCTTAAGGGCCTTAGACTCTTACACCCTTCAGTGGAGGCTAGATGGAAACCCTGCAACATCTTCAGTCCTACTGGCCTGAGAAGACAGAGAACAGACTGTGGGACTTTTAGAACAGCTAAATATTGAAGAAGGATAGATATTCTGGAAAGGAGGGGTGGACATATTAACTCCCCTCAAATTTTTGGCTGACCTGTGAACTGAGCATAAGACTCCAAAGAGTGAGAATCCAGGGGTGAAACAATTTAAGGCTTGAAAGAGGCTGAGCAGGTATTTGAGCTATTACTAATCACAGGGTGACAGAGTTTGAATCCCACTAAATCAGAAGGACACAATCAATACCTCAGGCTTTCCACTGAAATTGTAGAAGGTCCCTGCCTTTGGAGCAAATACTGTATCCTAGGATTAAGGCATTCACCTTAGGGTTAAAGGCACAACCAAAACAGACCTACCCTAAAAAAGCATACAGCAAAGGCCCCATAAGTTCAAAGTGATTTGTCAGTAATTTAATTGATTACAGAACAAAACTCAATATTCTTCAGAAAAATATAACAGAATCTGGAGTCTCCAGGATGTCTAGAATACAATAATAATTACTAGAAAAATGCAAACCAGAGTCAATAGAAAAAGTCACTAGCAACAGACTCACAAATGACCCAGAGGTTGAAATTACCAGATGAAGATTTTTAAATAGACTATACTTCTTAGACTATACAAGAAAATATGAATAAAAGGGTTAAAGAAATGGGGACTCTCAGAAGAGATTTGGAAACGATAAAAAACAAACACAAATGGAAATCAAAGAACTACAAAATAATACCTAAGATAGTTTTGGTTGAAATTAACAATATATTGGACATTAACAAAAAAATCAGTGAAATTAAAGAAACAGAGATATAAAAACTAAAGCACAAAGAGAAAACATTAAAAGATAAAAGGAGGGCTTCCCTGGTGGCGCAGTGGTTGAGAATCTGCCTGCCAATGCAGGGGACATGGGTTCAAGCCCTGGTTTGGGAAGATCCCACATGCCGTGGAGCAGCTAGGCCTGTAAGCCACAATTACTGAGCCTGTGTGTCTGGAGCCTGTGCTCCGCAACAAGAGAGGCTGCGATAGTGAGAGGCCCGTGCACCGCGATGAAGAGTGGCCCCGCTTGCCCCAACTAGAGAAAGCCCTCGCACAAAAAAGAAGACCCAACACAGCCATAAATAAATAAATAAACAAATAAATAAAATTTAAAAACAAAAAAAAAAGGTAAAAGGAAAAGGCATCGGGGCCTATAGGACAACATTAAGTAATTTACTGTATGTATAGCTGGAGTTCCAGAAGGAGAGAGATAATAGGTCAGAAAAATATATATAAAAATTTCCAAATTTGACTAAAACAACATCCTACAAATTTAGAAAGCTTAGCAAATGCCCCAAGAGATAAAGAAAATCACTATGGCACAACACGGTTAAATTGCCAGAAAAAAATATAAAGATTCTTAAAAGCATCCAGAACAACAATGACAAAATTACATCGCATTAAGGGGAACAAGGATAAGAATAATAAGTGAGGCCAGAAGACAAAATATAATACCTTTAAACTCAGAATAACCAATGGAAACATTTCTCAAAATGAAGGTAAAATAAAGACATTTTTGGATAAACTAAAGGTAAAAGAATTTGTTGCTAGTAGAATCACATAAGAAAAAAAAAGGAAGTCCTTTATGCTGAAGGGAAATGATACCAGAGAGAAATACGGATGTACATCAAAGAAAAGAATTAGAAATGATGAATAGAGAGTAAAATTTTAAAGAAATTTTCTTTCTTTTCTTAAATTCTTCAAAAGTCAAATTACTATTTAAAGCAAAATAAAAAATGTATTATGGGATTTATAAAAAAATAAAATGTGTATAAGTAAAATACCTAAAAACATAGCACAAAGGATAGGAAGAGACATAAATGGAATTTTACTGCTATAAATTTCTTACATTACACTTGAAATGGTATAAATTATTCAGGGTAGACTATGGTAAGTTAAGAGTACATTCTGTAATCCCTCAAGCAATGGTTCTCAAAGTATGGTCCCTTGCCAAGCAGCATCAGCATCACCTAAGAATTTTACAGAAATTTAAATCCACAGGCCTAATTCCAGACCTACTAACTCAGAAACTTTGGAGCAGGGCCTAGGAATCTGTGTTTTATATAACCCTTCAGGTGATTCTGTTGCACAATAATGTTTGAGAAATACTACCATGAAGCAACCACTAGAATAATAACACTAAGTGTAGCTCAAGGGACAATAAAGATATAAAATGGCATACTAAAAAAATATTCAACCCAGAAAGGACAGAAAGGGAAAAATGGGGGAACAAATAAAAGAGGAAACAAAAAGAAAACGAACGTCAAGATAAGAGATATAAATTCAAGTACAGCAATATTTACACTAAATATAAATGGTGTAAACACTCCAGTTAAAAGTCAAAGATGGCAGACTGGATTTCAAAAAGGCAAGACCCAAGTGTGTGTTATGATGCATTTTAAATATAAAGGCACAGACAGGGTGGAGGCTAAAAGATGGAAAAATATATGCAATAAAAAAATGCAAGCATAAGCAAGATGATGTGGCTACATTAAAGTCAGATAAAGTAGACTTCAAGAGAAAACCTGTCACAAAAGATAAAGGCTATCACTTCATAATTATTAAATTAGGATATAACAGCCCTAAATATCAATGCACCTAATAGTAGAGCTTCAAAATTCATCAACTAAAAATTAGTCAGAACTAAGGGGAAAAAATGCAAATCCAAAACCATAGTTGGAGATTTAAAAACCCCTCTCTCAGCAACTGATAGAACAATCACTATCTAGAAAATTAGTGAGGATACAGAAGATTTGAACAATATTAGCAAAAACCTTGACCTAATTAACATTTAAGTCACACAACTGCACAATACACATGTTCTTTTCAGGTGCACATGAAATATTCACTGAGACAGACTGTATCCTGAGCTTTAATACAAATCTAAAATTCTAAATAAAAGGATTGAAATAATGTACAATATATTTTCTGACCACAAAGGAACTAAATGAGAAATTAATAACAATGATATCTAAAAAAGCCCCATATTTGAAAATTAAGCAACATACTTCAAAAATTCTATGGGTCAATGAAGAAATCAACAAGGGAAATTACTGAAGGTTTCAAACTGAATGATAATGAAAATTCAACATATCAAACTTTGTTGCATACATCTAAAGCAGTACTTTTAGAATTTTTAGCTTTATATACTTCAATAAGAAAAGAAGAAGGGTTTAAAATTGATGATCAAAGATTCTACCTTAAGAAGCTAGAAAAAATAAAAACTAAGCCCAAAGCAAATGGAAGGAGTGAAATAATAGTGAATGAAATGAAATGAAAAAGAAAAAGGCAACAGAGAAAAATCAACAAAGGTAAAAGTTGGGTTTTGGTACATATTAATGAGGCAGCGGCAGAGAGTCTGCGAATTCCGTTCCACGTGTTCTCACCCTGGGCCCCAGGCTGATGGGGCAGCCACCATAGTGAGTATTGTGAGTCTCACGGCAGAGCAGTTATAGAATCTGACTTAGGAAATCTACTGCTCCAGCCCAGAGTGGGCAACTCATTCTTCATTGTTCAGATGTAGTCCAGTGACCCGCACCTAACTGCAAGGGAGGATGGAATTGTCATCTCACCTTGTGCCCAGAAGACAAAGAGCTGGAAATATATGGGGAACCTCACTGAAGACTACCTCCATGAAGGGGAAATGAGAACACAAAATTCAGCCTCCATATTACTTCCTCTCAGAAGTATTAAAATATTTACATTATTGCTTTTTTAGGGACAAATTAATTTTAATGGATGAAGTTGAGGCCTCTTTCCATAAATAGCTAAATTTTTCAAAACATTATTGAGAAGCTACCAGTACCTAATACATTTTTTTTTAAGAAAAAATCTATGGGCTATTTTAATAAAGAATGTAATCCAGTGACCACTCCACCCCTAAGTCCCCAAACCCACAACCCACTTTCTCAATGTCAGTACACTAATATGCATACATACTCAAGAATCTGTACAAAAAATTAGAAACTAAATAATTTAAAACCTTACTGGGTAAATGCAAATATCCCACGATTTTCAAATTGATAGTATTTCCTCATCAAAATATAGAGTAAGTTCTGTCTAGTTAGCTGGTAGCAAGCACTGTGATAGATACTCCAAAGAAAAAAATGCACAATTCCACAACATGGGGAGAAATAAAAGCTTAAAATAAATGGGATATGACAAAGATTCCAAAATATTCCTTTGAAATAAAACTTTTGTACAAAACGGCTGAGCCTCCATCTGTAGGCACTAAGGCACTCCACTAGAAACACTGTGGAGAATTAGTCTACAAGCTAATTGAGCAAGTAGAGATATGGTACAAACAGCATCCTGCTTGACACAGAGCTGCTACTACATGTATGAAACTCAGGACTTACATGTTCATACAGAATGTTGTATATAGACACAAACCTGCAGTCATGAATGTTCACACAAGACCTACTGGCTCCTAAGTAACTGGTTCACTAAAGACCCATACACACAAATCATTTCTGCCCCATCTCCAGCACCATACCTTTTAGATCCCCGCCTCTACCCACACACCAATTAAGAAAAAGAGCTCTGAGGATTTGCAAAGAAGCAGCAGAAAGGCAGAAACAGCTTAAACCAAGGTCAGAATCCCAGGCAGGATGTTTGTACCTTCTTGGTGTCCTAAAGTACTAAATACTTCCCCTGTAAGGTCCGAATCACCCTTCATGTAAGTTGGTTAGGTTGCCTTAAATCAAAACTATTACAGAGTCATTCAGATGTAAAAGCATCTTGTTTAAGAATGAAAATCTGTCCAGCAGGGCTCAGGGAACTCTAGTCACTCATCCATCTGTGTATACTAGCTCAACGCATCTCCTGCCTGAGGTAGTGGTCGCTTTTTGGAGAAAAGGAAGAAAGGAAGAAAAGGAAGAAAGAAAATAGAAAGCTGTCAAGGTTACAGTAAACTTGGATGGGGTACCAGGAGGATTAGTTAGTACATGTATAAAATTAATGTACAGGGAAACCACAAGTACTCTGATCAAAAGGGAAATGCCTATAGACTTAAAAAAACCAAAGCCCAAAACAACCAAAGTTGAGTTCAAAAACAAATCAGGGCTTCCCTGGTGGCGCAGTGGTTGAGAGTCCGCCTGCCAATGCAGGGGACACGGGTTCGTGCCCCGGTCCGGGAAGATCCCACATGCCGCAGAGCGGCCAGGCCCGTGAGCCATGGCCACTGAGCCTGCGCGTCCGGAGCCTGTGCTCCGCAATGGGAGAGGCCACAACAGTGAGAGGCCCGCGTACCACAAACAAACAAACCAAAAACAAATCAAAAGTATCATTTTTTTCCAGCTATGATATTGCTTTTAACTGTCAAATAATTCAGTGTTTAAAGTTAGTTTCATTCTTTAAAAAGTTACTGAACCCAATACAAATTATCTTTTAAAACTGTCAATTACTTTGAATTACTTGGGCTGGTCCCAAATGAGAAAATACAGATTGGGTGACATATGGATCTTGCCTCAAAGCATCAACAATGCTAGAATGGAAAAGGTGGAAACATGGAAGGCGGTAGGGAGAAGACAGTAGGAAGGGCACGATTTTGAAACCAGATTCACCTGGGCTCCAATCCTACCTCAGTCAACAGGGAACTATGAGTTCTCAGCCAAGTTGTTTAATGGTTCTGAGCCTCAGCTTTCTGATCTATGATATGGACACAGTAATGCCTACTTTGTAGGTTGCTAAATGTAGGTTGCTATTATATATAAACAAGAAGCACAAAGCCTGGCCTGAGGTACTCAAAAAAAAAAAAAAAAACGGTGATAGTTATCATCCATCATTCAGTTGGTTAGGTCTTAAAAAAAAAAATATGAGAAAATCCAAAGAACAAACACAGTCAACTCTTACATATAAGTGAGTAAAGATTTTCCTGTGGGAGCAACTATGACCACTGAATTAAGAAGGTTTCTAGATGAAAAGGGTCCACTTGAGACACGACAAATACTACTCAGCTCTGATCTCATCTTCAAGCCTTAACTTTTTCTAAAGGCTGGCAAGGATGTGAGAATGGTGAACTATATCCTTTTAAGGTAAACACAGGACAAAAAGCCAGGACTCTCCCATCTGTTTGCAACTCAGCTAAGAATTCTACAGCAGTGTCCAAGACTGTAAGAGTGGTGTAAGATGCTGGCAAGTTATAACTCCCCTGCATTATTGTTCCTCATCTCCCCTGTCTGTTTTTGGTTACACCTTAATATCCAAACTCTTAAAAGTCGGTAGGTACACATGTTCAGTGGCAGAAGGAAAGGTGAACCCGGGAGACTGAATTCCATTCTGCCAGATGGGGGTAGCAGATACTTAGGGGCAAGCAGATTGAGGACCAAAGACCCTTGCAAAGAAGCAAAATAGGTTCTGGGATTAATTGATTTTATTGAAGTAGACTTGATTTACAATGTTGTGTTAGTTTCAGGTGTACAGCAAAGCGATTCATTTATACATACATATATATATATATCTATTTTTTCAGATTCTTTTCCTTTATAGGTTATTACAATATTGGGTATAGTTCCCTATGCTACACAGTAGGTCCTTGTTGGTTATCTATTTTATATATAGTAGTGTGTATATGTTAATCCCAAATTCCTAATTTATTCCTCCCCCGACCCCTTTCCCCTTTGGTAACATAAGTTTGTTTTATGTCTGTGATTTAAAATGAGTTCCCAGACCATGATTTAATTCCATTCAGCAAAGATGTCTAAAGCAAGATATAAAGAGGCAGAACATGGTCCATTCCTTCTAAGACCGTAACATTCTAAAGGCTGGGGAAATTTAAATGATTAAGAGAAATCACATGGGACTCTTGTGAGTTTAAAGGCGGAAGTGATTATATCTGAATGGGGAGATGCACAAGGCTTGATGGAGGAAGAAAGCATCTGACGTAAGCCTTGAAGAGTGTTGTGGATTTGAAACATGGAGAGGACAGGCATACAGGCACCCCAAGTCAAGGATGGGCACAGGGAAAGGCAGAGACACAGTTCCATGTGCAGTGAGCAACTGGTCTGGTGGGTGGAAGCCCAGGAAGGCAGGGGTGCAGAGAAGGAGCAAGCAGCTTCTACGCACTCTGGTGACCAGAGGATGTGCAGGGGCTGCCAGTGCCACGGGAGCTCCTAAGCCCTCTCTTCCCTTCTGGTTTCAGACCCACACAGGCATGTACCTGCGGAATGCCCCACCTGAACGCCTGACACTTCAAACCAAGCTTAACGTCCCCACCACACACGCAGCCTCCTCTATTCCTTGTCCTTAAAGCTACAACCAGGAGTCACAACTAGAAGCCCCTGATCTTCCCTGATTTACACCCCAACCCCAGACATCCTCTCTAATCAATTGATCACGAGATCCTGATGACCCTTCCCCCAAGTTTCTCTTGAATCCTCTCCATGGGCACCAGTACCTTCTCCCCTTATTTCAGGGTCTCTTGGTTAAACTTCTAAATTAGGAAGTTTGAACTCTTGCTTACTATTCATATGACCTCAGACAAGTGACTCAACCTTTCTGCCCATCAGTTTTCTCCTTTGTTAAATGGGAATTCCCCAGATGCCTATCATGAGTGCCTATCATGAATTACCTCATGAGCTCCCCTGAAGATTAATACACCACACACGGCACTGGAACAGTCGCTGGCCTCCAGTAAGGATCCAAGGAATGGTAGCTGTTATCACTGTAGTATTGCTACTGTCACGTGTTACTGCTGTTATCACACATTACTGCATATTACCTTCATTACCTCAATGGACTTGTAATGAGTCTACCTGCCTCTACTATTTCCCCATTTCTAAATCAAAGGAGTCTTAAACTTCAAAAGCTTTCTAAAAAAATTAACTCTTGGGCTTTCCTGGTGGCGCAGTGGTTGAGAGTCCACCCGCCGATGCAGGGGACACGGGTTCGTGCCCTGGTCCGGGAGGATTCCACATGCCGCGGAGCGGCTGGTCCCGTGAGCCATGGCCGCTGGGCCTGCGTGTCTGGAGCCTGTGCTCCGCAGCGGGAGAGGCCACAACAGTGAGAGGCCCACGTACCACAAAAAAAGTAAAATAAAATAAAAAAAATAACTCTCACACAGACCTCAACTTGTTAAAACAGGGAAAGAAGAGCTACTCTGGTTGAAACGAATGTAAGGGAGCTTCCCGGGGCTGGCCTCCACTTTGTACCCGTCAGTGGTCCAGGAGGTACCCACTGGACCCCTAGGGCTCCTCTGAGCCCCCATCTCCCATACAGCCTGCACAGTGATCCTTCGAATCACAAATCTGATGAGCGCATCCTTTGATGAAAGGCCTTCTAGGGCCCTTCACTACTTAAACTCTGAAGTTCAAACTCTTACCCACCTTATTCAAAGTGACACCGGGGAGGGGAGATGGGAAGGTGGGCAGAGCTCAACGATGCTCTTAGCAAAACTTACTGCCATTTCGGGAAAAGTACGCAAAGCTTGGATCAGAGGCATTTGATACAGTAGCACTGGATCGTTACTTTCATTGGTGTTTTTACTCTTGGTGTTTCATTATTATTATTGGTATGAAAGACAATATATTTTGAGGCATATCTTAACAAAATGGAAAAACTCAGAAGATTGGTCGCTCTGTATATCTGTATCCCTGTTCACATGTACAGACACGTAGGTTGGTCCTGAATCACGAACACCGTCTTTAGAGACATCCTAAGGCTGCAGACGGGTCGTGCAGCCCAGAGGCAGGCCCCTGCCTGGCTGACGCACGTGGGTGTTCAGCCGTACTTTGGGGCAGCACCTGTGGCACGTGTTCCCCATCAGCTCTTTTTCTGACCTCAGAAAGGAGTGTCCTATTCCTGCTCTTCTCTGACTCCACTGATCTCATATCCAGTGCTATCTGTGGATACGCACACTCTTTCAAGTCCCCAGCAATGTTCTGTGCCTTCCAGCTACATCGTCTGGAAATACTCTATCTCCTTTTCTTCCACGTGGGAGCTAAGATAAGGATGACTCACAATCCAGGTCGTCCCCTTTTATCAAGTAAAATACTAAAGTTCTCAGGTCAGATTAGATATGGAAAGGACCAGGTTCTAGAAGCCCCCAAACCATCATGAACACCTACAAATACCTTTTAGAATCTACACGAAAGAGGCGCGGAGAAAGAGGTGGTTGAACTTGATCCTACGAGCAAGCACTTCACCAGGCAGGAAATTTAAGTGATTTTAGACCGAACAGAATGCCCCAAATTCCATGTGTTGAAAAAAATGACTTCTCATCACACCGAATATTGACATTTGGCCCTACCCAGCATCCCAGATCCCTTCCCATGCCCTCAGAGAAGCTGTGCCTGGGGCCTCAGATCAGGTATCCCGGAGGGGACCGCTTCTGTCCCCACCCCCAGCCTGATGTCTCCTTCCAGGCGGAGGCAGCTGCATGGATGCCAC